>NC_090725.1:46013072-46015572 GCF_036898095.1 Palaemon carinicauda | reverse complement strand
ACTTGGGCTTATAGTATACTGATTTTCTAACTATGGTTGAGGCTTAGATAGTAATAATAATAATAATAATAATAATAATAATAATAATAATAATAATAATAATAATAATAATATTGAGAGCCCCCATGAGAGGTTACTCAGTAAAATCTAAAATACTGCATAGGAAATCTAATTTTTATTAGTTGGAAATAATAATTAATAAGTTCCCGATGACTTAAGAAATTTGCTGTCTGTTGTTTGATATTTTTGTGAATTCCTATTACCCTCATAAATATCTATATATATATATATATAAATATATATATATATATATATATATATATATATATAATATATATACTGTATATATGTATATATATATATATATATATATATATATGTATATATATATATATATATATATATTGTACCAACCGTGTTTCACACAATTGTACATAATTCCTTTTGTATATATTATGCTTGTATCTTCGCTCTTCCCTCGCACTAAAACGAACATGAAAATTCATGTCTGGTTTTTCCTCTGTAATATTGTCTGTCTTGTGAACTTGTTATGTCCTGTTGCCTTGAGGTTTTGTATATAAGGAGAGTGTTCTACAATAATATAACTCAGTCGATTGCTTCTAGCCTTTGAGTTCACAACTCTCTCTCGGCTCCGTCACATTGGTGACCCCGGAAGTCGACTCGCTCCCACTGCCTTCCACCCCCACCTCCCTCGCCCCTCCATCGTTAGTACTATAGCGGACTCTACTACAGCAGTTGGCGCTGCGGCCGTTCCATTGAAACTTTCACCGTTCGCCAGGGGAGAAACATTTGCTTGGTTTCAGCGCGCAGAAGTCCACTTTCGTATCAACGGCGTGACTCGCTCAACCACCAAAGCAGATTATGTTCTCGCGGCGATACCCGAGGACACCTTCCCGGAAATATCCGACTGGCTTTGTGAACAAGGAGACGTGCCAATAGCGTATGACGCCCTCAAAACATACCTTCTGCAGCAGTACTCGCCGTTGCCAGCCGCCCGTGTAGCAAAGATTTTTCAGCTCTCGCAACAACCGTTGGGGGACCAAAGGGCTTCGCTTGCCCTCAGGGAAATGACCAGTATCGCTCGCCTTCAACCTGCCGCAGACGGCTCTCCTCGTGAGGTGAACCTACTTCGTGCCCTTTGGATACGCCGTTTACCCGGACCTATACGCGCTGCCATAACCGATGTCGATAGTTTACCCATAAAGGACTTGATGACCAAAGCCGAAACCCTTATGGATAGCCACTTCAAGACCTCCATCAACGCCTCCACCCCTGACGAAGAGGATGCCTATTCAACGTCAATTGAAGCTGACATGAATGCCGTAGGACATACACGCCCACACCGTGAAGTGCCGAAGCAGAGACAAAGCCGCCCACCACCCACCAATCGCTCGCGCCCCAACAAACGACTTCTACAACCTCCTCCGACGATCTCCAGCTCATACGTCACGTCGTGGGAAGATTTACTCCGTGCCGCCAGACTTACAAGCCCCCAGCGAATCATCACATACCAACGGACTTGCACTCTGCAACGCACGTCTTCCTGCGCAACGACACCAGCAAGCCACCACTAACGCCCCTTACACGGGCCCTTTCCTTGTGATCCAACGCAGTCCGAAAGCATTCCTCCTAAACATTCGGGGCAAAGAAGACTGTGTCTCCATTGATCGTCTGAAACCTGCTTATCTTCTGCCAGATGACTCGCCTACAGTTCGCCTCTCTAGATCAGGGCGCCCTATTTAACATGTACAGTATGTCATTTTTAGGGGGGGGGGAGCCATGTACCAACCGTGTTTCACACAATTGTATATAATTCCTTTTGTATATATTATGCTTGTATCTTCGCTCTTCCCTCGCACTAAAACGAACATGAAAATTCATGTCTGTTTTTTCCTCTGTAATATTGTCTGTCTTGTGAACTTGTTATGTCCTGTTGCCTTGAGGTTTTGTATATAAGGAGAGTGTTCTACAATAATGTAACTCAGTCGATTGCTTCCTGCCTTTGAGTTCACAACCCTCTCTCGGCTCCGTCACAATATATACGTTGTATTCATGCCATATATATACATACATACACACATATATATATATATATATATATATATATATATATATTATATATATATATATATATATATAATGCATATATATGCCATGAATACAACGTATCCTCTCTCTCTCTCTCTCTCTCTCTCTTCTCTCTCTCTCTCTCTCTCTCTCTCTCTCTCTCTCTCATTCTCTTCTCTATTCTTACTGCCTTTATATCTTCCTAACTTCAGGAGGTTCAGGTTATTTTCAGAACCCTCTCCTTGTATAATCATAGGCATTTATTTTCGTCAAAAGAGAAATTTCATATACTTATCCGTAATTTGTACAAGAAACAATTTTCCTTTAATCATTATGTATATTACTCCTTTCCATATTGAAAATCCTCCGAAATGGAAAAATTGAATACTATATTTAGGACGTATTCAAAGCT
>NC_090725.1:45991297-46006297 GCF_036898095.1 Palaemon carinicauda | reverse complement strand
CATGTGGTAGAAGAGTGTGTAGAATATAGAAATCCTTCTTTGATGGCATTTGTGGACTATGAAGAATCGTTTTATAGTGTACACTGGTCAGTCTTATGGAGAGTCCTACGTTATTATAGAATCCTTCTTAAATATGTAAATTTGATGAAGTCTGTTTATGAGCATAGCAAATGCAAGGTTAATGTTAGTAGAGTTCTACCAAATGATTTTCCAGTGAACAGTAGAGTACTCCAAGGGAATGTGTTGTCACTTATTTTTTTTTTTTTTTTTATCCTCCTCATGGATTTCGTAATGCATAGAATAGTTGGGGATGGTGGAGAAGAATTGGACTGGATTGGTAATAGGAAATTAATTGACCTAGAGTATGCTGATAACGTTATCTTTATTAGCAAAACACCAGTGAACTTGAACAACCTCTTTAACAAAATGCATGAAATATCACACGCTGTTGGGCTCAAGATGAATAGAAGAAGTAACAGAGATGATGAGAACCTAATATGCAATGACCGATGAAATATCATTGGAAGGAGATAGGATTAATTATGTGGAATCATATGATAATTTAAGAGCAATGATCTTTATACAGGATCCTTAGAACTTGAGTTTGATGTAAGATTGAAAAAAGCAAATCAGACAATGGCTAGGTTTAGTTAAATTTTGAAATGAAATCGTCTGAAATTACATATAAAAATCAGTCTATATATCAGTTTAGTGACATTGGTTTTACTGTATGGACATCAATAGTGGCATGACAATAAAACAATATCCAACATATTTTGAAGATTTGAGAACCAAGCCATCAGAAGAATATTGAGAGTTAAATGGCGGGGCAGGATTGGAAAAGAAACTATAAGAGAAATTACTTGAGAGCCTTATGTTGATGAGGTCATGGTGAAGGGTATATGGAGATGGTTCGGGTATGCTCTTCGGACTTCCAAAGTGAGATTAGTTCATCAAACTTCCAACTGGGCTCCACTAGGTACTTGAAAAGTTAGAGGACAAAGGCATACATGGCTAAGGACTATAAAACATGAGGTAGGAGATGATGAATTGAGAAGTAGTGATTTAAAAGCTGAAGATAGAGACGATTGACGAAATTTAACGGATGCCTTTAGCGTCAATAGGCGTAGGAGGTGATGATATATATATATATATATATATATACATACATACATATAGGCCTATATATATATATATATATTTATATATTTATATATATATATATATATATATACATATATATATATATATATATATGTATATATATATATATATATATATAAATATATATATGTATATATATATATATACATATATATATATATATATATATATTTATATATTTATATATATATAGTATATATAGAAGTTTTCTCAAAATAATTTTTTTTTTCAGGTATTGAGAAATTTCGTTGCCAGAATAGATTCTGTTGTCAGGGTTGCAACATAAACGCAGATGATTGCAAGAAATGTTGCCTGGAGAAGTTTGTCATATCCTTACAATAACATGAAATACCTGAATCATTGTCTTTGTTAAATCTATCTTCATTGTCTATATGTAGTTTCTAAGAGTGTTTCATTTGTTAATTTATATGATTTGTGAAACGAGAGATTATAACGTCTTATGTCTTCTCTTTGCAGTATGAAATGCAAAAGGAATATTTCTTATTTCATCGGCGTGAATATCTATTTTACAGAAACACGCTTTTTTTTTTTTATTCTGAGAGATTGTGTCCCTAGCCATTATGAGAAAAAATAGATGATAGATAGAACAGATGAAGTTATAAACTGAAGGAAATGCATAAGGCTTACTTATTTATTTAATGGTTTTCCTTGTTCTTACCAATAGTTACAGTTTACTCTTATTAAATGTGGCTCAGTTAACAAGAAGGAAAAAACAATTCCAACTAGATATGCATTCCTTTTCTCCGTAAACCTCTTTAAAATGTCTCTAACATCTATCATATGCTAAACATACATGCGTGGGTAATCAGTAACATATTGTAATCATTAATGTAGCAAAAAATACTCAGTTATTTTCTTCTCATTTTGCAAAACTATATGAAGATTTAATCCTTTCCCTTTATATATCTTTTTTTAACAGGCAACTATTGTTTTAACTTATGAAATCTATCTAAAAAAAAAAAAAACTATTCATACTCTTACTATTAATTTTACTACAGCCTAACTTGAGAATTTCTCACTTTTCAGTCTCCCATGTAGGTTACCTCAGAAACTCCAATATTTCTAATTCTATTCAAACTCAACACCTGAGCTCAGTTTAACATAGGAAAGCTTGCTTAATTAATATTCCATTCTTCTGTTCCTAATTAAGCTTTTATCGGTTTGTGTAATAGTCCCCTTCACAATCTGTTCCACGCGCTCTGCAATTTATCTTTTAATAAATATATATTGAATATCGTCTTTTGTCCTTTGTTGCGTCTTTTTTTTTTAACTTGTTCAACTCTATTTCCTTATTCCTGTTCATTTCTAATCTCAAATTCCAGCTCAAGCGAAGACTTTGAAACTCTATTACAAGTTCTTGCATATGTAAATTTATAAGAGTTAACTTTAGTGTGCTGTACACACAAACATGCACAAACGCACACACACATACACACACACACACGCACACACACACTCACACACACACACACACACACACACATATATATATATATATATATAGTTTACACGAACGAACACTAGTATTTATCTTTTATCTAAATATTTATTTACTCTTATTCTCTTAATAAAATCCTTCCTATCATACCCTAATCTCTCTCTCTCTCTCTCTCTCTCTCTCTCTCTCTCTCTCTCTTCCACCAGAAATCATACCAAATTACGAAAGTTTTGAAACTTCCTTGTCAAAGTTTATAAGTTAATAAGGATAGGACTATTTTTCATTTAACGTTGCGTTTCTACTTTAATATTGTTAATTTTGAGGTAAATTTGAGTGATTATATCTAATGTTAAAGGCAGTGTACATATTTTAAAGTAGAGAAATTAGTCAACAAAATGAAGTCATGGTATTATTACTGTTCAAATTTTCATACATAATTGAGTAATATCGTCTCAAGATATATTGCTTAGTTCAGTCAATAATCACATATCCAATTTATAATTTTCTTATTAATTCCCAGCACACTTTTGTTAATTTTAAAAATATGAATGCAACTAAAAAAAAAAAAAAGAAGGAACAAACCTTTCTCTTGTTAATTATTTAATTACATATTTTGATCTAGGCCCAGAGCAGAGGTATATTTCTGTGATATGTATGTATATATGTATTTTATGTCTATCATATAAATATTATTTTAAGTTTTAATTTCACATAAACATGTTCATATTCCTATTCCCGTCTCTAACATTGAGGTGAGCGATTGGTTTCCGGTGAGAGTGGGGCTGAGACAGGGATGTGTGATGTCGCCGTGGTTGTTTAACTTGTATGTTGATGGAGTGGTGAGAGAGGTGAATGCTAGAGTGCTTGGACGAGGATTAAAACTGGTAGGCGAGAATGATCATGAATGGGAGGTAAATCAGTTGTTGTTTGCGGATGATACTGTACTGGTAGCAGACACAGAAGAGAAGCTTGACCGACTAGTGACAGAATTTGGAAGGGTGTGTGAGAGAAGGAAGTTGAGAGTTAATGTGGGTAAGAGTAAGGTTATGAGATGTACGAGAAGGGAAGGTGGTGCAAGGTTGAATGTCATGTTGAATGGAGAGTTACTTGAGGAGGTGGATCAGTTTAAGTACTTGGGGTCTGTTGTTGCAGCAAATGGTGGAGTGGAAGCAGATGTACGTCAGAGAGTGAATGAAGGTTGCAAAGTGTTGGGGGCAGTTAAGGGAGTAGTAAAAAATAGGGGATTGGGCATGAATGTAAAGAGAGTTCTATATGAGAAAGTGATTGTACCAACTGTGATGTATGGATCGGAGTTGTGGGGAATGAAAGTGATGGAGAGACAGAAATTGAATGTGTTTGAGATGAAGTGTCTGAGGAGTATGGCTGGTGTATCTCGAGTAGATAGGGTTAAGAACGAAGTGGTGAGGGTGAGAACGGGTGTAAGAAATGAGTTAGCGGCTAGAGTGGATATGAATGTGTTGAGGTGGTTTGGCCATGTTGAGAGAATGGAAAATAGCTGTCTGCTAAAGAAGGTGATGAATGCAAGAGTTGATGGGAGAAGTACAAGAGGAAGGCCAAGGTTTGGGTGGATGGATGGTGTGAAGAAAGCTCTGGGTGATAGGAGGATAGATGTGAGAGAGGCAAGAGAGCGTGCTAGAAATAGGAATGAATGGCGAGCGATTGTGACGCAGTTCCGGTAGGCCCTGCTGCTTCCTCCGGTGCCTTAGATGACCGCGGAGGTAGCAGCAGTAGGGGACTCAGCAGTATGAAGCTTCATCTGTGGTGGAAATGTGGGAGGTTGGGCTGTGGCACCCTAGCAGTACCAGCTGAACTCGGCTGAGTCCCTGGTTAGGCTGGAGGAACGTAGAGAGTAGAGGTCCCCTTTTTGTTTTGTTTCTTGTTGTTGTCGGCTACCCCCCAAAATTGGGGGAAGTGCCTTTGGTATATGTATGTATGTATGTAACATTGAGGGTTATCTTCATATTATGAGATACTACTACTGCTACTACTACTACTACTACTACTACTACTACTACTACTACTAATAATAATAATAATAATAATAATAATAATAATAATAATAATAATAATACGTTGGGAGATCTATTACACATGTTTGACTGAAAAGTATGGCTTCCTCAGTTAGTTTAAAATGACCCTTTTTATAGTTTTATGATACTCCTAATTTAATAAGAAATGGAATTTGCCAGTTACTGCTTCTGACCATTTCCAAAAGTCTACTTATGAAAATTCTTTAATGCGATAAGTCAATGATCTTTTCAGGGTTAGGCAATCATGTTATTACCGTATTCTGGTTGGAGGTTAAATTGCAACGCGTTTTAATCATCAAGATACACGTACTCTTCGCCAGGCTGATAGTGTAATTAATGTATGAGAGCTTCATAAATTCATTGGTTTCTAATGCCCCAAGGGCTGTGTAAGTAGCTACGCCAGGGGCATGTAAAATGCTAATTATTATATTCCAAAGAAATCATTCCACACCAATAGGGTTGTGGTAGCTTATTTGGTAAGGCCCCTGGATGCTGATCGCCAGACTGGGGTTCGAGTCCCGATCTAGCTCATGGTTCCTCTAGTGGCTGCAGACTCACCATCCTTTTGAATTATGAATGGTGGGTTTGTGGGAGCCTATAGGTCTACTTGCTGAGTCATCAGCAGCCATTGTCTGGCCCTCCCTGGTCCTAGCTTGATGGAGAGGGGACTTGGGTGCTAATCATATGTATATATGGTCAGTATCTAGGGCATTGTCCTGCATACTAGCGTAATGCTCTGTCCCTTGCCTCTGCCATTTATAGGCAGCCATCAAGCCTTTAGAATAAAAAAAAAAGAAATGAAAAGCAATTGATCTTAAGACTTGAAATATCGTTATAAAAACTATCAATAGACATTGCAACTTAAAAGTATAACAAGAGAGTGTTTGGTCTTTGACGTAAAAGTCTGGTAGCGTGCGTCCTTTCATGCAGCAGTCGCGAGTGATTTGTGCTGAATTGCACAAAACCAAACACTGGCGGCTATTGATCACTCACGCATCTCTGCTAGTTGCAACCGGGACGAGTGCATTTTGAAGGTTGTAGTGCACTGAGTTCATGCAATGATCATGATTCGAATATCGGAATAGAATTTGATAACTTTGTGATGGTAATTTAATTTTTAATTAATAAGTAATTTTATTTACCAGAGGAGTTTCTTTTGTCACACTTGTAAAAAAAAAATCTGAGGATTACAAAAAATTTTGCCTCAAGTCTTTTGTCATACCCTTGAAACAAGATGATTTTTTTCAATAATAATAATAATGATAATAATAATAATAATAATAATAATGATAATAATAATAATAATAATAATAATAATAATAATAATAATAATAATAATAATAATAATAATAGACTATACAGTATATAGCTGTTTCAATTATGCATAACTTATAGCTAACTTTATACATCTTTCCTTTAAATACAATAGAACAGAAGCAGCCATATCTCACC
This sequence comes from Palaemon carinicauda, assembly GCF_036898095.1. Classification (NCBI taxonomy): domain Eukaryota; kingdom Metazoa; phylum Arthropoda; class Malacostraca; order Decapoda; family Palaemonidae; genus Palaemon; species Palaemon carinicauda. The sequence goes on along the minus strand of NC_090725.1, from coordinate 46,000,171 downwards.
TCAAATTTCTTGAAATAGAATCTTAATAATACCAATGATACTAACAATAATATTAGTACCAATGGTAGTTGCGATAACAACTATATCAATAGAACCCCCCCTAAAAAAAAAAGGTACTTATAAACAACCAACTATAAAAATAATAATGATATATTTTGTTATATCTAGAGTAATAAGTGTATATGAATGTAACGGATGTTAATGAAAATATAAAGGAATCTTTCAAATCTTTAATAAAGAAAATTGAAAAAGAGGAACTTACGAACAACTAATTATGAAGTGGCTGTTGAAGTTAGAAAGGTTCGGAAACTTCCAAAAGAGACCTTAATCGAGGCTTTCCATAGGTTTGATCCTAAAGGTTGTTGTGACGGGAAGCCCCTTTGGGGGTACATGTGCACAGGTTAGGAAACCCTGGCCATATAAAAATAAAACATTCACTTAAATTCGAGAGAGAGAGAGAGAGAGAGAGAGAGAGAGAGAGAGAGAGAGAGAGAGAGAGAGAGACAGGTAATGGATGTTAATGACAGTACAAAAGAAATCTTTCAAATCTTGAATGAAGAAAGGTGAAAAGGAAGGAATTTATGAGCAACCAGTTATAAAGTGGCTGTTGAAGTTAGAAAGGCTCGGAAACTTCCAAATGAGACCTTAATCGACGATTTCCATGGGTTCGATCCCAAAATTTGTTGCGACGGGAAGCCCCTCCTTTGCTTGTGACGTCAGACCATTAAGCAAGATCTATGTCCTTCCCTTCTCTAATCACAAGACCTTTCCTCCTCTCTGGTGTGATTTCTTCCTCTCATAGAAAAAAAAACAAACATTATAAATTCTAAATGGAATCAATGAATCATCCTGGAATGAAATATTACTCTAAAATCATTAGCGTCAAGATTGTCATAGTGTTTTTTTTCTAAGGTATGGAGGATAAGTTCTCAACATTTTTGTTTTTCTGTAGGCCTTGGACATTTTAAAAGATTCCTGTACACCCATAATATTTAAGAGGGTAAAGAGAAAAAGTGAAGCTGATATTATGATATAATTTTAGAATTCATTCTCATTGCAGATTACTTCAGGTATTGCCCAATACTGGATATCTTCTCAGTTCCAATGTACACCATTAGGAGTAAAAAGAAACCTTTAGGGTACAAATACACAAGATGGGAACCCTTGGCCATAAACAAAATAAAACATTTACTTGCATTAGAGAGAGAGAGAGAGAGAGAGAGAGAGAGAGAGAGAGAGAGAGAGAGAGAGAGAGATAATGTAGGCAATGGATGTTAATGACAGTACAACAAATTCTTACAAATCTCTAATAGATTATGAGCAACGAATTATAAAGTGGCTGTTGAAGTTAAAAAAGTTCGGAAACTTCCAAATGAGACCTTAATCGATGCTTTTATCGGTCCGATCCCAAAATTTGTTGCGACGGGAAGCACCACCCTTGCTTGTGACGTCAGACCATTAAGCAAGATCTATGTCCTTCCCTTCTCTAATCACAAGACATTTCCTCCTCTCTGGTGTGATTTCTTCCTCTCATAAAAAGAAAACAAACATGATGAATTGAGGAGGGATTCAATTAATCATCCTGGAATGAAACATTACTCTAGAATCATCAGTGTCAAGATTGTCATATTGTTTTTTTCAAGGTATGGAGGAGACGTCCTCAACCTTTTTGTTCTTTTGTAGCCGTTGGACATTTTAAAAGAATCCTGTGCAACCCAAAAAACAAAAGAAGCAAAAGAGAAACAGTGCAGTTGATATTGCAAAAGAAAATATGATTTTATCTCATTGTAGACTACCTCATGTATTGCCCAGTACTGGGTATTATCTCAGATCCAATGTAAACAATGGAGAGTAAAAATGTACCTTTGGGGGTAAATGTACACTCGATGGAAACCCCTGGCCATAGAGTTATAGAACATTCACTTGCATTCAAGAGAGAGAGAGAGAGAGAGAGAGAGAGAGAGAGAGAGAGAGAGAGAGAGAGGAGATAATGTAGGCATTGGATGTTAATGACAGTACAACAAATTCTTACAAATCTCTAATAGATTATGAGCAACGAATTATAAAGTGGCTGTTGAAGTTAAAAAAGTTCGGAAACTTCTAAATGAGACCTTAATCGACGCTTTTATCGGTCCGATCCCAGAATTTGTTGCGACGAGAAGCACCTCCCTTGCTTGTGACGTCAGACCATTAAGCAAGATCTATGTCCTTCCCTTCTCTAATCACAAGACATTTCCTCCTCTCTGGTGTGATTTCTTCCTCTCATAAAAAGAAAACAAACATGATGAATTGAGGAGGGATTCAATTAATCATCCTGGAATGAAACATTACTCTAGAATCATCAGTGTCAAGATTGTCATATTGTTTTTTTCAAGGTATGGAGGAGACGTCCTCAACCTTTTTGTTCTTTTGTAGCCGTTGGACATTTTAAAAGAATCCTGTGCAACCCAAAAAACAAAAGAAGCAAAAGAGAAACAGTGTGCAGTTGATATTGCAAAAGAAAATATGATTTTATCTCATTGTAGACTACCTCATGTATTGCCCAGTACTGGGTATTATCTCAGATCCAATGTAAACAATGGAGAGTAAAAATGTACCTTTGGGGGTAAATGTACACTCGATGGAAACCCCTGGCCATAGAGTTATAGAACATTCACTTGCATTCAAGAGAGAAAGAGAGAGAGAGAGAGAGAGAGAGAGAGAGAGAGAGAGAGAGAGAGAGAGAGAGATAATGTAGGCAATGGATGTTAATGACAGTACAACAAATTCTTACAAATCTCTAATAGATTATGAGCAACGAATTATAAAGTGGCTGTTGAAGTTAAAAAAGTTCGGAAACTTCTAAATGAGACCTTAATCGACGCTTTTATCGGTCCGATCCCAGAATTTGTTGCGACGAGAAGCACCTCCCTTGCTTGTGACGTCAGACCATTAAGCAAGATCTATGTCCTTCCCTTCTCTAATCACAAGACATTTCCTCCTCTCTGGTGTGATTTCTTCCTCTCATAAAAAGAAAACAAACATGATGAATTGAGGAGGGATTCAATTAATCATCCTGGAATGAAACATTACTCTAGAATCATCAGTGTCAAGATTGTCATATTGTTTTTTTCAAGGTATGGAGGAGACGTCCTCAACGTTCTTGTTCTTTTGTAGCCGTTGGACATTTTAAAAGAATCTTGTGCAACCCTAAAATAAAGGAAGCAAAAGAGAAACAGTGCAGTTGATATTGCAAAAGAAAATAGGATTTTATCTCATTGTAGACTACCTCATGTATTGCCCAGTACTGGGTATTATCTCAGATCCAATGTAAACAATGGAGAGTAAAAATGTACCTTTGGGGGTAAATGTACACTCGATGGAAACCCTTGGCCATAGAGTTATAGAACATTCACTTGCATTCAAGAGAGAGGGAGAGAGAGAGAGAGAGAGAGAGAGAGAGAGAGAGAGAAGAGAGAGAGAGAGAGAGAGAGAGAGAGAGAGAGAGAGAGAGAGAGGATATGAAGATAATGGATTTTAATGACAGTACAAAAATATCTTTCAAATCTTTAATAAAGAAAGGTAAAAAAAGAGGGACTTATGAGCAACCAATTATAAAGATGATAATGATTATATGTTTTGTATATAAAGAGAATAAGAGAGAGATGAAGGTAATGTATGTTATTGATAGTACAAAAACATCTTTCAAATCTTTTATAAAAAAAGGTGAAAGGGATTAACTTAAGTGGCTGTTGAAGATAGAAAGGTTCGGAAACTTCCAAATGAGACCTTAATCTACGCTTTTCATGCGTTCGATCCCAAAGGTTGTTGCAACGGCCAACGCCTCCCTTACTTGTGACGTCAGACCATTAAGCAAGATCTATGTCCTTCCCTTCTCTAATCACAAGACCTTTCCTCCTCTCTGGTGTGATTTCTTCCTCTCATAGAAAAAAAAACAAACATTATAAATTCTAAATGGAATCAATGAATCATCCTGGAATGAAATATTACTCTAAAATCATTAGCGTCAAGATTGTCATAGTGTTTTTTTTTAAGGTATGGAGGATAAGTTCCCAACATTTTTGTTTTTTCTGTAGCCCTTGGACATTTTAAAAGATTCCTGTGCTCCCATAATATTTAAGAGGGTAAAGAGAAAAAGTGAAGCTGATATTATGATATCATTTTAGAATTCATTCTCATTGCAGATTACTTCAGGTATTGCCCAATACTGGATATCTTCTCAGTTCCAATGTACACCATTAGGAGTAAAAAGAAACCTTTAGGGTACAAATACACAAGATGGGAACCCTTGGCCATAAACAAAATAAAACATTTACTTGCATTAGAGAGAGAGAGAGAGAGAGAGAGAGGAGAGAGAGAGAGAGAGAGAGAGATAATGTAGGCAATGGATATTAATGACAGTACAACAAATTCTTTCAAATCTCTAATAGATTATGAGCAACGAATTATAAAGTGGCTGTTGAAGTTAAAAAAGTTCGGAAACTTCTAAATGAGACCTAAATCGACGCTTTTATCGGTCCGATCCCAGAATTTGTTGCGACGAGAAGCACCTCCCTTGCTTGTGACGTCAGACCATTAAGCAAGATCTATGTCCTTCCCTTCTCTAATCACAAGACATTTCCTCCTCTCTGGTGTGATTTCTTCCTCTCATAAAAAGAAAACAAACATGATGAATTGAGGAGGGATTCAATTAATCATCCTGGAATGAAACATTACTCTAGAATCATCAGTGTCAAGATTGTCATATTGTTTTTTTCAAGGTATGGAGGAGACGTCCTCAACCTTTTTGTTCTTTTGTAGCCGTTGGACATTTTAAAAGAATCCTGTGCAACCCAAAAAACAAAAGAAGCAAAAGAGAAACAGTGCAGTTGATATTGCAAAAGAAAATATGATTTTATCTCATTGTAGACTACCTCATGTATTGCCCAGTACTGGGTATTATCTCAGATCCAATGTAAACAATGGAGAGTAAAAATGTACCTTTGGGGGTAAATGTACACTCGATGGAAACCCCGGCCATAGAGTTATAGAACATTCACTTGCATTCAAGAGAGAGAGAGAGAGAGAGAGAGGAGAGAGAGAGAGAGAGAGAGAGATGAAGGTAATGGATTTCAACGACAGTACAAAAATATCTTTCAAATCTTTAATAAAGATAAAAAAGGAGGGAATTATGAGCAGCCAATTATAAAGATGATAATGATTATATGTTTTATATATAAAGAGAATAAGCGATGATGAAGGTAATGTATGTTATTGATAGTACAAAAACATCTTTCAAATCTTTTATAAAAAAGGTGAAAGGGATTAACTTATGAGCCACCTATTATAAAGTGGCTGTTGAATATAGAAAGGTTCGGAAATTTCCAAATGAGACCTTAATTTACGCTTTTCATGGGTTCGATCCCAAAGATTGTTGCAACGGCCAACGCCTCCCTTACTTGTGACGTCAGACCATTAAGCAAGATCTATGTCCTTCCCTTCTCTAATCACAAGACATTTCCTCCTCTCTGGTGTGATTTCTTCCTCTCATAGCGGAAAAAAAAAAAACATGATGAATTGAGGAGGGAATCAATTAATCATCCTAGAATGAAACATTACTCAAGAAGCATCAGCGTCAAGATTGTCATAGTGTTTTTTTCAAGGTATGGAGGAGATATCCTCAACCTTTTTGTTCTATTGCAGCCCTTGGACATTTTAAAAGAATTCTTTGCAACCCTAGAATAAAGGAAGCAAAAGAGAGACAGGGCAGTTGATATTGTGAAAATATTTTATGATTTAATTTCATTGCATAGTACCTCATACATTCCCCAATACTTGGTATTATCTCAGTTTCAATGTACACAACTGAGAGTAAAAATTAACCTTTTTGGGTACATGTACACAGATTGAGAACTACTGGCCATAGAAAAAGAAAACATTCACTTGCATGCCAGAGAGAGAGAGAGAGAGAGAGAGAGAGAGAGAGAGAGAGAGAGATATGGAATGTGTCCTTTCCATGGTGCATATTTTTCTCATTCTAAATTAATGTCTTACACTCAATCTTTTGAATTTTTACCCAATTAGTAAACTTTAATATCCATCAAGTCTTTTTTCATACATTTTTCCCCCCGAAGTATCCCATCTTACTAATCTCTACTTTTCATTTATTCTATTTCTCGATTATTTATTCATTCTAGTCATCACAGTATTTTGAAACATATATCAGACCCTCATTTATCATTTTATATTCTTTTGAGTAAGGTTTACTTTCGCCAACGAAGTTGGGATGAAATTATGTTTTTGTCGTCGTTTGCTTGTTTGTTTGTGCGAGAAGTACTTCCTTTCCCCAATTTTACTCAAAAAAGTATGGGAACATTTATGGATTAATTGTTATGTTGAGACGTAGAAGTGATTAAGTTTGGTGTGTTTGGTCAAAGGTCAAGGTCAAGATCGAGCAAAAGGTCGATTGGATGTGAACAACTTCCTGGCATAAATTTTACTCATAAAGTAGTAAAACTTTCAGGGATAAATTTTCCTACTAAAACGTTGAAGCGATTAAAATTTGAAAGTCCTAGGTCAAAGGTCAAGGTCCTGATCAAGAAAAAGGTCGTTTGAGTGGGAAATCCTTCGTGGCATAAATTTTACTCATAAACTAGTGAAACTTTCAGTGATAAATTATCATATCATAACGTTGAAGTGATTTAATTTTGAAAGTCCTAGGTCAAAGGTCAAGGTAAAGGTCGAACAAAAGGGCAATTGATTATGAACTACTTTCTGGCCACAATTTTACTCATAGCGTAGTGAATTTTCAGGGATTAATCGCTACTTTAAACGCAGAAGTAATTCAGTTTTGAACGTCCTAGGTCAGATGTCAAGGTCAAGCAAAAGGTCGTTTGCATGGGATCAACTTCTTGGTCACAATTGCACTCATAGAGCTCCGAAACTTTCAGGAATTATTAGTCGTTCTGAAACGTGGAAGTGATTCAATTTAGAAATTTCTAGTTCAAAGGTCAAGCAAAAGGTCAAGCATAAGGTCGAGAAGTAAGCTGCTTAGTGCCCCTCTAGTTCTCAATTGTGATATAAGGAAATTTTTTTTATAGGTTCTTATCATTTTACTATCTGAGAGCTACCAAGTCTTCAATTGATCCAAAGAGAAGCGAAGCCTCCTAATATGTGGCCACGTGCATATTATTAAGAAAAAGGAGACTGTCTTCTTCTTCTTCTTCTAAAAAAAAAAGTATGATTAACCCTGATCTATAAAAAGGGAATTGTCTGTATCAGATGCGCATTATATAACTAAAAATGCGTTATAATAAAATAAGCTTGATTTTTGTAGGTGTCTTGTTCATTCTAGGAAAAATATATTGTAATATCGCTCAAAGAAATACTATCATACTTTTCTATGATATCTGGATCTTCGGTAATAGGAATTCTATCAAGTCTTCGATTTCGGAGTTTATAATGCCCAGCATAAAATAACACGTTGTTCTTGAAATTTAGACGGATTAGAGTTTCCCCTCCTCGTACAGTATGACTATATCATTTATGCCATTTATTTGCATAATTTTATATTAGGGATAAATTCTAATTAGCTTATTTCATGGAGGTGAATTAAATGTAATATATATCTCGACCATATAGTTGTTTAAGTAAAATAAGTCACTTCAATATCATGCTAATTAAATATAACATCCAGGTACGTATTTTTGTTACAATCATTGTTACAATAATCAGGAAATATTTTTTTTTTTTTTTGGATATATTTAATCATCATAAAAGCAAACTATCCCAGTGTTCATCACCACCCACCCCCGGAAATAAAAAACATTAGGTTTTCTTATTTTAACAAAAAACATCAATCAATGAGATATTTCACCTAAAAAAATCAGGTTTTCCTATTTTAACAAAGAACATCAATCAATGAAATATTTCACCGCATTTTATGCACAACTAGACTGGAATGTCTTCTCTCGCACGCAAGCCCTCCGAAGACCTTCACAAAGAAGCATGCTATCAAATTCTGCCATTCATGGTTATATCATAGAAGCTTTTATTTTGAAAAAGAATAATTTCTTGAATATAATTTTTTTTTGCTTACTTACTTTCTTATCTCTCATATATCTTTCTTAAAATATACTTATCTTTTGTTATAACTTTCTTTCTTATCTCTCGTATTTTTTTTCTAAAAATAATATTTTTTTTTTGCTTTCTTTCTTTCTTATCTCTCATATTCCTTTTCTAAAATATCCTAATTTTTTAGCTCACTTTCTTTTTATTTCATATATTCTTTTTTTAGAATAAACTTCCATTTTTTGCTTACATTCTTATTTATTTCTCATATTTCTTTCTTAAAATAAATTTCCCTTTTCTGCTTACTTTCTTTCTTATGTCACACATTTCTTTCTTGAAATAAACTTATATTTTTGTTCACTCTCCTTCTTATGTCTTATATTTCTTTCATAGAATGAACATTTTATTTGCTTACTTTCTTTCGTATCTCTCAAATTTTGTTCTTAAAATAAACTTCACTTTACTTGCTTACTTTCTCTCTTATTTTCCATATTCTTCCTTTAAATAAACATCACTTTATTTACATACCTCTTACTTCTCATATTTTTTTCTTAAAAATAAAAATAATTTTTGCTTACTTTCTTTCGTATTTCTCATATTTCTTTTTTTAAATAAACATCACTTTATTTGCTTCCTTTCTTCTTATCTCTTATATTTCTTTCTTAAAATACACTTACCATTATTATTTACTTTCTTTCTTATTTCTCATATTTCTTTCTTAAGATAAATATTTTCTTTGCCTACTTTCTTTCTTATCTCTCATATTGCTTTCTAAAAAGGAAAAATTAATTTTCTTACTTTCTTTTTTTATCTCTTATAATTCTT
>NC_090725.1:45979332-45981832 GCF_036898095.1 Palaemon carinicauda | reverse complement strand
GAACAACGAGCTATAAAGAAATGCTCCGAGGCTCAACTTATAGAGAACAGATTGTGAAAAAGGATGTCGTAATATAGAGGACTGTGAAATTGTAACAAGATCGAAAAAAAAAATCTTGATATTAGATAATATTTAAAATAGTTTCGATGAGTGGTAGAAAACAGTTTTAACCAGAAACGATTATTAGGAAAGGATCGCTGGATAAATGAAAGAAACACTTGATAAAAGACAACTACTTCGCTAGTTAGTACAAGTCAGACTTGGGATGTAGCTTATGGTGGTTTTAGGCAATGGTTGTCAATGGAAGAACTTGTGTAGACTTTAAAACTGCATTTTGCAGCAAAGGACCATGTATCATGTGCATTTCATTAACAAAATAAAACAGTTGGCCAAATATCAATAACACCGGTGTTTCACATAAACAAAAAGACATTATACTGGGGAAAGACATTATACTGGGGCCAAGGCTTTGCAGCCAAAGGACTGCAAAGTGTATAACGGAATCTTGCGAAATGCTGAAATAAATCCACTACCAGACAAACTGCAACGGCAAAAGACAAGACCTAAAATTAGTAATGAATTAATACATAAAATATACCGATAATTATACATTGGAACACAGAGAGACACAGAAGCATAAAGAAAACAATTAATTAATGCGTCCTAAAGTTGGAGATTAAAAGATGGAAAATCGAAGTTTAAGAATTACCAATAGTCCTGTAACATTACGAGTAATTGCAAAAGATCTTCAGTGAAGCCACGAGAGGATTGGATTTACTAAGGTATACATGAAATAGTTACTCTATATACCTTGGGATTCTCAGGCCTAAAACTGGATTGCTCCGAAAAATAAGGCAAATTACTTCATGGATCAAGGCTGGAGATAATAATAATAATAATAATAATAATAATAATAATAATAATAATAATAATAATAATAATAATAATAATAATAATAATAATAATAGTTATAATAATAATAATAATAATAATAATGGTAATAATAATAATAATAATAATAATAATAATAATAATAATAATAATAATAATAATAATAATGATAATAATAATAATGATTATTATTATTATTATTATTATGATAATAATAATAATAACAATACTACTACTACTACTACTACTACTACTACTACTACTACTACTACTACTACTACTAATAATAATAATAATAATAATAATAATAATAATAATAAAAACAACAACATTGATAATAATAATAATAATAATAATAATAATAATAATAATAATAATAATAAGGTTTTATTAGAAGTAATTACTGCCTCAGTGGCGATAATTCTGTAATTAACTATTTCTATTGTTCTAATCATCTTTTCTCTTTATTTCTATAAGTAGCCAGTGACTGGGAAAGGGACACATTTTCCTGAGGAAGGTGATGGAGACCATATTACTCACAGTTCTTTTTTATAATCTTTACTTTTGTAATATGAAATAATATATTAAAGAAAAATTGTGAATGATATGGTCTCCATCACCTTCCTCATAAAAATATGTCTCTTTCCCTGTTACTGGAGGGTAATAGCAATTAAGGAAAATAAAAATAATAAGAACAATAGAAAAAGTTGAATACAAAATCAACGGCACTCTGCTAGCAATTACTTTTAATATAATAATAATAATAATAATAATAATAATAATAATAATAATGATAATAATAATAATAATAATAATAATAATAATAATAATAATAATAATAATAATAATAATGATAATAATTTTTTTTTGAACTCCACCAAAGGCTAATTGAGTCGCCTATGACCCAAGATTTATCTGTGGTGGAAATTTCGTCAAAATTCGTCCATTTGTTTTCACGTTATCTTTAAAATTGCGAAAAATGTAAATCATGAACTAGAAAGGAGATCTGGACTTGGATCATCTCCAAAATTCATTAAAGTTTTCCATGATCTAAGATCTATTTGTGGTGAAAATTTCCTCAAGATCTGTCGAGTAGTTTTGATGTAATGCTGTCCACAGACACACAGTCAAATAATCATATATGCAGATGAATGCACACATAAATAATAAAGCAGATTGTTGTACTATGCCAATAAATTAATAAAACATTCATATTTTTCATTAATGTGAGATTATCGTAGATAAAACTTCTTAAAATTACTGCCAGTTCATAGCTCATCAACAAGGTAATGTATTTTAATACCGATATTGATATCATTCAGTAAAAATAACGATGTAAATGTTTTTTTTCTTTATACAATTATAATAAATACTGAAAGCTAACTTATAACAGATGTAAAAATAATAAACTATTTTTAAATTTAATAACGAGAATTAACAAAAGCGAGTAATTTTATACAAGTATTAACAAAATAATTTGAAATCACGTAACTAAATAAAATCAGCATTTTAATCGAAGGAAAGATGTTTTCTTATGCAATTGCGATGGACTTTGTCGGCTTCTTCTCTTTTATTAATAGAATTTCTTTTTTCCGTTTTTTTTTTTTTA
>NC_090725.1:45949332-45956832 GCF_036898095.1 Palaemon carinicauda | reverse complement strand
TATGGAGGCATACTGGATCCTATCCAATCGTAGTATTCGATAATGTATTCAGTAAAACCTCCTGAACATCAGTTAAGCGAATTTTAGAGCTCTTTTATTTATCGGAATTTCAAGACAATGTCTTATAAATGGTATACATCAGATGATATACACCATTAAAAGTTTGCATTAAAAAACGGTAAATCTCTGGTCACCAACCCGTAAAATATAATAACAAAGTAAGGTAAAATTAGGGTCGCCTGTATTTTAATAAAATGCGGTTGGGAACATATTATTTTTACGGAGAATTTCTGATTAGAATTACCGTTTTTTTTTTTTCTAACAGTATAGCTTTATAAAAAAACAAAAAAAAACATTTTATATCATGAAAATTTGTATGCAAAGAAATATTAGCTCTGTTGATGAAATAGTTCATCAAGAGATAATTATCTATTAGAAAACACTAGGTTATGAAATGCAATAATGAGAATTAAAGACCGTTTTTGAGGCATGGTACTTCTCACTTATGTTGGGAAACCACTAAAAATGTAACGCATGACTTTATTGGCTCCTCCAATAAAGAACTATTTCTAAGTACTTCAATGAGCACCGTGGAATATTGTACTAGGCTCCTGCTGAGTGTCATATCTTAGTCATGTGTGCACTGGTAATACTAGCAAAAACTAAATATAATTGTAAGAGACCTTGTTTCACATAAGGTGTGACAATCGTAACAGATCATAAATCTATCTGAAGAACACCTACTATGAGATTCAGGGCCTCTGTAACACGGTTTTTTCGCAATAACTTTTTTTCTATGAATTTCATAAATATAACGCTTATTCAGAATGCACATTATATCTACACATAAATTTTGACTATATTCTGCATTACGTAGGTTGAATAAATTTGGTACTTTATTAAGTAAAAGTGACGATTTTTGAAGACGGGCCAACTTACTCAGAGAAAAGGTTTCGAACGCACTCGTTACGTAACTTATGACGGCATTTCTTCTCTCTTTCTCGCTCGATGATTGGTTATACGTAACGAAGGCTATACCTCTGCCAACAATAACACAAAAGTGTAAATAAAAGCAAAGCAGTACACCTTTATGAACTCTGAAACCTCTCCACTGAGAATTGTCATAGTGAACAAACGAACAGAATATGTTAATAAATACAAAAATACTTTAATTATCAGTTTAACTCCCAAAATAAGTTTCCTAAGAAATTACAGTCTACTTTATAGGTCACAATCAGATTGCCAAGGTGTAGGGAATAGTTGGTAATTTTCAAAAACATAGTAGACAAGTTTGATTTGATAACTGATATATCCAATGTCAAGCAATTTTTATTTATTGTCTATCTACCTACCTATTTACTGAAAAAAAAAACCGGTACCGTATTTTGGCTTTAAACCTTCACCAATAATTATCGTCAGAATGATGACTTCATGAGGCTCCACCCACGTTGGCCTCGTTATAATTCAGGATAACACTGAAGGCTATCATGGGCATTGCTGGATTATGAAATTTAAATTCTGGCTAAAAAATCTCATTTCTCGAGTAGTTGTAATAAGTGCTAAATGATCCTCAAGGATCCCAGCAGTTGGCCTAAACGTTTAATTCATGTATACTACTGTACTGTTGCGGCACTACTGTTATGGTAGTATTACTACGCTAGCGCAGATACCCCACCCACATTTATGTATCGTTCCGCCATTCATAAAGTCTTTGTCATGTTTTTTTCACTGTGCAATAAGCTATGGCCTCCTCAGAAATTAAGTTAAACATTAGATAATAGGTTATTTCATGAAGCTGACAAATTATGGCAACTGGGTATGTTATTGCCGATGTTGAAGCTAAAGATAAAGTATTGTATCATTCCTTCATTGCATTATCATCTTTACTACTATTTGTTTGGGTACATGTAGTAATTATTTTAAAGGATAAATGAATTATGTTCACTTTACTTCTATAATTTCCCATTAGATATACAAATAGAACTCCTAAAACTATTCATGATTTATTTACAAAATAAATCAGACCATAAACCTTGGATTTAAACTAGATCCTGAATAATTACCTATTCAGGCTATAGTAAATACGGCCACGAGCTTTCTCTTGACTGTACAAAGTTGCAAGTCGTAAGATAAATGCAGTTTTGCAACCACGGGGGCAATTCCAAATCCTGTTAGCCATTCTTGACTATTATGGGTTTCGGAGCCTATGGAAGAAGGTGAATGGGTGTCTGGTGGATGGGCGGGGCAAAATTTTGTCAAAAGGTGTTTACATTGCTTACGTAATGAATGTTTTCGACTCTTGGCTCGTTATCACTGGCCATGGCGTCGGCTAGATCATTTTTACTCTATAAAAATTAAAACTACCGGGTTTAGGTTATTGATAATGCTGACAAAATTTGTGTGTGGTTGTAAAATATACATATGACAACTTTCAGCTACATCCGATGCATTGATAAAGAGCAAAGTCCAAAAAACCGTGTTACAGAGGCCCTGAATCTAATAGTAATCTTTCAAATTCCAATAATAAGAGAGTCTGAGAATAAGAAAATGTGGAAAGATGGAAACCTAATATTTTGGATTCAAACACTAGCATAGAGACGGAAAATAGAAAAGGGTTTAACAAATGAAAAGCGAATATTTCAACTTCTAACAATGGAGGAGAGACGTGAAGAAAAAAAAAGCAAAGCGATTGAAAACCTCACATTTTAAGTCCTAACAATAGGGGAGAGATGGCATATAAAAAACTGCAAAAGAACAACAGTCAAGAAAATAAAAGAACTATCTCTAACATGACAACAATACCGATAGTAAGAACTACACACAAACTCTGACACTGAACCCAATCACAGAGAAGTATGAAAGTAAAAAAAAAAAATCTCGAACACCTTCAGTGGAAAACGTAAGAATACCTACAAAAAATAAGTTTTATTAATAGCTATAGCGTGTAGAATGCCAGTTCAACTTCGGTTACTATCTTTACTCAAAAAGTTTCACGTATTTTTAGTAAGTGAGAAAGATACTTTGATAGCAATGAATAATAATGATATATATATATATATATATATATATATATATATATATATATATATATATATATATATATATATATATATATATATATATATATATATTATTTCGCCTAGCTGCAGTTAGCCGTGTTCTGCATAACTCTGTGAAGTTACTTTTAGATGGTTGGTGAATTTATCGCAATATTGCTATAACAACAACAACAACAACAGTAATAATAATAATAATAATAATAATAATAATAATAATAATAATAATAATAATAATAATAATAATAATAATAATAATAGTGTATATGTGCTTAAAATGCTAATGGAAATGAAAATAATCTGAATTATGGTAAATATTGATGGAATTCCAAGTCGTGTTATTCTCATTCAATATAATGAAAGTAATATTGTACTGTAAACATTACGTGAATGTGATATAATAGGTTAAGATGGAGCATAGATGGTGTTTCATGTAAACACTGGATTCTCTTTGAAAATATCTATTCTAAAGTAACATTCAAATAACAACAATGGCGTCCATAATGTTCAAAAAGGATTTTTGAGTAAAATAATATGTAGTATAGAAGTAAAGATTAATAGTTTTTTCCTTATTTTTTATATTCATTTTTTTTATCTTAATCCTGTGTGTGGATTGTCATTAATTAATTTGATAGATATGATACATAATGTAAATTGTGATCTTAAATATCTATTTTTACTCTTATAAAACTAAATGATTGCAAGAATAACCTATAAGCAGTAGAATATTAGCGATGCTTTTTTTTAATATTGAGGCTGAATATATCATTAAAATTAATTGAATAAGAATAAAGTGTTCCCTCGCTCACATAGTCAAAGCAGTCAATATTGTGGTGTGAAATTATTCCGCGCCATTTTTATATAGTGGATGGTGATATTTTCCACCCACCGCCGAGAGAAATACAGTATACAGTGATACAGGAAACGAGACACTATTGTTGTGGGGCCTTTGTTATGCGAAACACGAAACGTGTTTCATTGTTCAGACCTGACTCTTATTCTAGACCGGAGTTACGTGTCGATTTGCCATTAGGAAAACGCCACCAGATGTCGCCCCAGATAATAAAGGTTGGAGAAACGAGGAAGGTAATAACCATGCTGATGTCTTTCTTGATCAATTGACGGATGGAAATAGTTTCCTTTTTCCTGTTGAGGAAAGATCTTGGTTTGTAAGGGTATTTCTTGACATCAAATCGTAGAGTATTGAGAAAGAGAAGATGAAAATAGAGAAAGAGAGATTCGTAACTCAATTAAAATAACTGTGTCTTATATAATAGTTGCAGTGTATGAAAAGGTGACATTTACAAGGGATTTTGGAGGTCTTTTGCAAAGCTGAATTATTGTCAATGAGCTTAGTTAAGACTTCTTTCGGGAATAAATCCTTAAATAAAAAGAAATGCAAAAGGTAGTCTTCTAGGGATAATAGTATATTCGCTCTATTATTCTTTTGTTCTGTTCTGGATTCGCTATACTACTCTTTTGTTCTGTTCACTGAACCTGAAACTTCTGAAGAACTTAAAAAACAGTTTGGAACAAAAGAAAGTTTAAGAGTATTAGATGGACGAGGAAGTAAACCCTGCCATGACAAATGTAGAGAAGGGTTGGGGCCAACAGAGAACAGGTGATAACGATGGCTGACATGTTGTTATAACATCGAAAATTACCTGTCAAATATGTAATAGTTGGTGATTGGATAGTTGGAATGATTTACAATGCTTGCTGTGAGGCTTTCTAGTCTGCTGGTCACTGTAGTGTTTAATATACCAATGGGAATCATGTTCATGATTGGGTTTACTCTCGTTTGTAAAATAAAAGCTTATAAAACAATGCATTACGCATGATAAGATACAGGGTAGTTCCAGTAATCGTTCATACATTTCTTTCTCTATAGAGTATACGTTGGTTTTCATGTTAAGGATGTTGAATCACATTGAAGTTTCCAACTTGTAAAGCACATTGGTAAATAATAAAACAATTTAATCCAAATTAACCGGTAACATATTCTTTGGATGCTGCTAATATTTTTCTTATTTATACACTGATCATTATTTTACAAGTTCTAGTTTAAATGGTGTAGAACATTATCAACTTGCGGTTAATGCGATACACACCTAATTATCTTTATACTCTTAAAGTCATAAAGTCATCTCTATAGCTTAATAGGTTAACTGTCTCTCTCGCTCGGACCCGCGGCCACCGGCACACGCTGCCGCCAGCCAGCAGAGGACACCTACTAAACATTATTCTCTCCGTTTAGAGGCCTGGGATCACATGGGACACAGGAACTTTATCCTTGGGGTTAGGTTAAATGTCTATAGTGTACACCTTGTTTGAGAGATTCAACGATCCATAATCCCTAACTACCAATTCAAATGGCTTTTCTTCTTTTCCTGTAACTTATAATCAAGTGTCCCATGCTTTAGGTATATATATATATATATATATATATATATATATATATATATATATATATATATATATATATATATATATTTATATATGATGTGCAGCAGGGTCCAAAAACACATCAGTAAAAAGGCCGTAATTTATTTAGGAGACGTTTCGAACATTGCAATGTTCATTATCAATCTGTAAAAGATATAAATATAAAATTCTTAAAATTTGTACAATAATTTAAAACAAAATAGTAAAAGAGTATTAAAACATTATTGATTTTATAACAGAAAATCGTAAAAAAACTAAAACAGTAAAACACAAGAGAACCAGTGCTCACCAGACCATCCATAGGAAAGGGTGAAGAACGAATTAGTAGAAATTGTTACCCACCTACGACTTCAGATATGCTAAGAAAAGAGGAGAGGCAGAGATATTAGAGTTTAAAGAAGGAACAAGACGTTTGATATATAATGACTCAAGGGTAGTTAGAAATTCACTATGTTTTGTCCCACCAATAATTGAAAAGTGTTTTTTGTTTACTTGGATTTTGCAAGTGGTAGCATGATTCCTTATATTAGAATATTCTGGGTTACCAAGTCTCTGACCCGTTTTAAAGCTGTATCCCATATGGCTACAGTATCTCACCTGCAACAACCTTCGGCAAGATCCAACATAGATACCGGGACATCCCGGGCACTTGAATTTATAAATGATGTTGGACCTCATAAAGGTCTGCAGTTTGTCTTTGTAGCCAAAAAATACATTAATTTTGAGTGGATTGATTGGGATCAGTTGGATGTTGAGGCAGCTGAACTCTTTTTCTATTATTTTTTTTTAAGTTTGATGGAAAACTTGTTTTCAGAAAAGTAAGGAATTGTAGCGAAAATATTTTTCTTTTTGACATTATACGATGGTACTGTAGTGGAGAAATGTCGTAAGAGGAGCTTGTTAATAACCTTATGAACCATACTTTCAGGGTAAGAGTTTTGCTTGAAAAAATTAACCAAAAATAAAATCTCCCTTTGAAAGAGTGACCAACTTGAGGAATAACGCAGAGCCCTATAAACAAGTGTGTATATAGCATTTAGTTTGAAATTAAAACAACAGGAACTATAAAAATTGTTGGCAAGTCCAGTGTACGTCTTTTTCCGATACACAGTTGTTATAAATTCACCATTGTCTCTGCTTACGTTAATGTTTAAAAAAGGTAGAGAGTTGTTGTTCTCTTTTTCTATATATATATATATATATATATATATATATATATATATATATATATATATATAAATATATATATATATATATATATATATATATATATATATATATATATATATATATATATAGATATACATATATATACATATACTGTATATATATATATATATATATATATATATATATACACATATATATATATATATATATATATATATATATATATATATATATGTATATATATATATATATATATATATATATATATATATATATACATATATATATATATATATATATATATATATATATATATATATATATACATATATATATATATATATATATATATATATATATATATATATATATATATATATATTTATTTATATATATATATATATATATATATATATATATATATATATATATATATATATATATATATATATATATATATATATATATATATATAAACTGTTAAGGAGTTATAGTACAACAATTGGGATAGGAAGAAATAGAGGAGAATCGTAAAAAATGTAATTCTGATTCACGAAAAAAGAAAAGGGTGACATTGAGGAAGCGGGTTAGTGAGAAGGGAAAGAGAAGGCGTAGGAGGTATGGAGAATGTGAAGAATAATAGAGGAAAATTGAATTGGAGAGAAAAAGGGGCCAAAGGAAGAAATATTGCTAGTTTTGGAGTTGACATATTTTACTAGAAGACCATGTTTTACAGTAAAATATCTAGTTTGAAACGTTTTCTTACCTCTTTAAAAGGTTGTATTATCCGAATGGACACTTCAAACGCTTTGGTATACAGTATGTTTGT
>NC_090725.1:45931832-45944332 GCF_036898095.1 Palaemon carinicauda | reverse complement strand
TATAAGAAATTTAGGATTGTTTATGCTTTCAAAGATGAGTAAGAAAGCCAGTTCCTGATATGAATTTAAAAATGCCACTGGTATTATAAACAACTTCTCCAAAATCTTGGTGAGGAATCGTTCTCTGAGATCTCAGGACAGAGCCATTCAATCAGTAAATGCCTAACAGTCAGGAAAACCAAGCAATTATCGCAGAAGGGTTGGACCTTGTCAGGCATCAAGAACTTGTGTGTTAAACGAGTGTGCTTTATTTTTATTAGACATATGTCAATTTCCCACCTTCTGGGAATGTTATCTTATTTCCACGGACATATAGCACTATTGATCTCCCCCAACTTATTCTGATCCAAATAATTTCAATAATGTTGCTATATATTACAAAGAGATCTTTTGATAATATGAAAAATGTTATTGCTAGTTAGTAGATTTCTTCCAGGAAATAATTTGTCTGCAGCTGCTTTTGCTCATTTGTCCGCCTCTTCATTTCCTGTCACGCCTATATGAGTTAGAACACAGTAAAACTCGACTCAATTTCTTGCAGTGTTGTGCTACAAATATATAGTAACTTTAGGTTTTTGAAAAATAAAGGGTTGGTTGAATTGAATCTAAGATATGTCTGGAAAATAGTTTTTGTTTTACCGGTCAAATTACACTCTTTTATTATTGCTGTATTTTCTATAGCAGTCCGAATACTATACAGTTCTACTTTGAAGAGGGATGATATAAAAGTCAGTGTATGTATACAGTCGGAAAATTTTTTTCCAATACCAAATTAAAAATTAAAAGAATTTGACAATTTAGCTGTCATAAATATTACATTTGATAAAAAAAAGTAGTTATTTAAAAGGTGTATCTATGAGCATGGTCAAACCAAGCGTCAACTGTACTGTCATGGTGCCACTGTCACCAACGTCTAGTCATCTGTCAAAATGGTTGTAACTACAGAACCACAACTGGGAAGGTCACCTCAACTTGGAGGGCTATGGTTGAGTTGCATCTCGCCATATTTTCGAAAGAAAAAATCCAAAAATTATTATATTAACATTAACAAGAAAACTATGTATAGATAGTTACTAAAACAATACAATGAGGGAGACAAGGATTGAAACGTCATCCTGAATCTGGAAAAAAAAAATCAAGCTAACTAACTTCGTAATCCATTCTCACTTTGATCTCCCGTTCTTGATAATAAACAAACCTAATTGCGTACCATTCTGTGAGTCTATGCGCGGGGGGAAATATTAGCAATTGACTGGTTGACATTATTCACAGAAGGAACACACAGCCCAAGATCATACATTAAATATGAATCACTCTCTCTCTCTCTCTCTCTCTCTCTCTCTCTCTCTCTCTCTCTCTCTCTCTCTCTCTCTCTCTCTCTCTCTCTCTCTCTCAAAAATATGATAAGTGAAAAAGACACAGATGTGATCTATCTAGATTTTGCAAAAGCCTTTGACAAGGTAGACCACAATATATTAGAGAAAGAAATGAGAAAGCATAATATTGTGGGAAAGATAGGAAAATGGGTAAAAGAATTCCTGCAAAACAGAAAACAGATAGTGGTTGCAAATGACGAGAAATTGGATGAAGCTCAGGTAATATCTGGCGTGCCAAAAGGTACAGTTTAAGCTGCACTGCTGTTTGTTATTATGATCTCAGACATAGACTGCGATGTTGAAAACTCTGTAGTGAGATTGATTGATTGATTGATTGAAAGTTTTCGCCGATGACACAAGAATAAGTAGAGAAATTACTTGTGATGAAGATAGGAACTCACTACAAAGAGATCTAAACAAAATATATGAATAGGCGGAGATAAATAGGATGGTATTTAACTCCGATAAATTCGAATCAATGAATTATGGAAACAGGGAAGGAATGGTATATGCATACAAGGGACCGAATAACGAGACAATCACAAACAAGAAGCAATTAAAGACCTTGGTGTAATGTTAAATAGGAATATGTTATGCAACGACCAAATAGCAACACTGTTGGCTAAATGTGAAGCAAAAATGGGAATGTTATTCAGACACTTTAAAACAAGAAAAGCTGAACACATGATTATGCTTTACAAAACTTATGTACGTAGTACACTCGAGTACTGCAATGTGATATGGTACCCACACTACCAAAAGGATATTGCACTAATAGAGAGTGTACAAAGGTCCTATACTGCTAGAATAGAAGAAGTTAAGGACCTTGACTACTGGGAAAGACTGAAAATTTTAAAACTATACAGTCTAGAAAGGAGAAGAGAACGCTACATGATAATACAAGCATGGAAGCAAATAGAAGGAATTACTGAAAACATCATGGAGCTTAAAATTTCAGAAAGAGAAAGCCGATGTAGATTGATAGTGCCAAAAAATATTCCAGGTAAACTAAGAAAGGCGCACAAGACATTAATCCACTACGCACCAGCATCGATAATGCAGCGACTTTTTAATGTGCTGCCTGCTCATCTAAGAAACATCAGGAGTGAGCGTAGATGTGTTTAAGAATAAGCTCGATAAATACCTAAGATGCATCCCAGACCATCCAAGACTGGAAGATGCAAAATACACCGGAAGATGCATTAGCAACTCTCTGGTGGATATACGAGGTGCCTCACAATGAGGGACCTGGGGGAACCCAAACAAAAAATAAGGCAATAAGGTAAGGTAAGGCTCTCCTTTACACACACGCACACATACACTTGTTTGCTCTCTCTCATACACACACACACACACATATATATATATATATATATATATATATATATATATACCTGTATATATATATATATATATATATATATATATATATATATATATATATATATATATATATATATATATACAGGTATATATATATATATATATATATATATATATATATATATATATATATATATATATGTATGTATATATACATATATATAAATATATGTGTATATATGTATATATATATATATATATATATATATATATATATATATATATATATATATATATATATATATATATGTGTGTGTGTGTGTGTGTGTGTGTGTCTGTGTGTGTTTTGCTAGTTAATAACATATTATTTCTAGTATTTTCAGTATAATCGTAAAAATATCTTATTTTATTTACTAGAATTTAATTTATGTGAGGATTATTTTTCACATGACCATTGGTATTTCAAGAAATATATATATATATATATATATATATATATATATATATATATATATATATATATATATATATATATATATATATAGATAGATAGATAGATAGATAGATATAGATATAGATAGATGAAAAGATAAATGAAAATGGTACTCCATTTACTTAACTTATACCCTTTTTTTCTATCAGTCATAGTAGTTATTTTTACTTTTTTGCTTTATTAATAGCATTAGTAAGTTGCCTCTCTTGAGAATTACTCGGTATTTGTTAGACCTAACTTGTTAATGGTAATTATGTCCAATCAATTGTTTAAATGTCTCAGTTTGCCTTCCATTTCGTTACTTGTACTTCGCTGTTATAAATTTATAAGTCTATGAGCCTATGATGTAAATAAAGAGAACGTATACAACGCTAAGAACATGGAGAAATATGACAAATACAATTTGTTTTATTCTGACATGCATTCTTTATAAATTACAAAGATTCAAGGAAACTATAAGTTGTTCTTCTGTGATATATTGCCCAGTCATAGTATTTTGTGAAGCCAATAGCTTTGGCCAATACTAGAGTCGTATTATTATTATTATTATTATTATTATTATTATTATTATTATTATTATTATTGCCACTTTGCTAAATATGTAAATACTGATAATTTCTAACCAAATTACTGTGTTCCATTCCTTAAGTAAAAGTAAAATAATATGAATGTAGAATTAATTGTATTTCTACTAGAGAGGCTAGATCTTAACCTCGCTTTTTTTATTTACTTTTTCTTATATGTTTTCCTTCGAACTGAAAAATAACATGCGAGACTAAACCGGTGTGCACTTAGCAGTAGCTTGAGTTATGACTTATGATAACCTATTCAAAATAATGAAACTATGAACCTCAGAGAAATTTGCCTTAAACATTAAAATACAAAACCGAGACAAAATAAAAATCTGAATCCATATCCCAAATGCATTTTTTTTTTCATTAGATAATTATCTGGTTAACTTTACTTTTCCACTACTGTACATTGCGACCTCCTCTTTCCCAGTTCAACTTCAACCAGACTCATGTTACAAAAATTAATTTAGTTTTCTTTCTGAAATATGATTTTAAGAGGAAATATTTTTTCACTATCCTGATCTCATATATTTTAATGGTATTCTCCATAACAAGTGACCAACTTTTTCCAATACATACACATGATAAAAAATTTAAATATACTATTAAATTCTAGGTGGCAACTTAAGTACACTGTTCGTTCAGAATACCACCAAAAAAAAAGAGTACCACTTATGCTGCATAGTTTATATTGATATCTTCTATATTTTTATTACTTTTATTGTCCAAAATCACTGGACGATTTACTATTGACGTAGCATTGACTAATTATCGACCTACATAACGCCAGTGTCTCGAAATAAGTGGCGACACTTATGAGGTATTGATTGTCGTTGAGGTTTGAGGTCTAAACTTGGTTCTGACGAGGCATAAAAGACAATAATGTTAATGGAGGAAGAGTGTTTCGAGGATCGAAGACACAATGGCTTACCGAGTTATTGTCTTTTTTAAGTTTTATTCTATTGATTATTGAAATATTTCCTCATGGTGATTTTATACAGACACTATTGTGGTCATGAGTGTTTCATAAAACATAGCTCTCAAAATCTATGTTAAGATACACATATTGCTATCAAAAGGTAAATAAAACATCATACATACTAGGTTATTGACTTCTAAACATTTAGTTTGACTAAATCATGTTATTTCTAAGCAATTTAAATAATAGTTGCATTATTGCCGAAGATGTAACCATCGAAATTCTGTATATACACACACATTTATATATATATATATATATATATATATATATATATATATATATATATATATATATATATATATATATATATATGTATATAGATATGTGTGTGTATATATATATACATATATATATATATATATATATATATATATAAATATATTTATATATATATATATATATATATATATATATATATATATATATATATATATACATACATACATATACATATATATATATATATATATATATATATATATATATATATATATATATACATATACATATATATATATATATATATATATATATATATATATATATATATATATATATATATATATACGTGTGTGTATGCATGAATGTGTTTGAATTTAAAACTTTTAGTAAAATCTGATCATCAGAGGCAGAATAACCAATGCCTTGGCTTGTCGAGAATGTGTAAGGATGTGGGAGGAATTTTGACAAACAGATTCAAGTTTGGGCACTTTTCATGAACTCTTATGGTCACTTTTACAGAGACGTGATTGGCCCCTTATCCCCGCCACAAGGGCACTACTGCCTTTTCACTCGCTGGCCTGGAGTCCTCCTAATGCAAGATACAACATACGTCTCATTCAGTTAGCTTAATTTTTCAGAAAGATAGCAAGATTCAGCATTCCTGATTACATTATTTCTGAAAATAGTAAATCTTTCACATCTCATTCGTCGAGATCATTATTGCATCTTCCCGGCATCAGCTTCAGGTTTACTCCTTTGTATGCAAAGGAATGATGGAATTTGTCCATCGTATCCTCAAAACAGTTTTAATGCCCTCCTGCAACATTTCCTGTTGATTTGCACAACTTCCGTGCCCGATCTTCGCACTAAAGACTATTCTGAAGGACACTATCGATGTCTCAGTGGCGAAAATCGTATATTTCTATAGTAATTACCTCTCATTGTGCGGAAATTTACCACCTGTCGTCAGGCTTAAAACTCCCCAACAAAGTATTACTTACTGAAAATCATACTCATTGCAACGTACGTCTTCATGTGTACCAATGCTTGTAAACAACTTTGTCATCCGTCATACACCGTAATCTTTCTTCCTCAACATCATTGGTAAAGAGGATTGGATCTCCATTGGCATCATAAAACATACGTATATCCTGCAAGACGACCAACCAACCTTATGATTTTTCTCACATGTACGTCTGTTTGGTGGGACTTGGGCCATGCAATGCACGTGCATCAAGCAACATACACACACACACAAAAGCACACACACACACACTTGAATCCCCTATCTAAGTTTTCCTCTACACCGCAATAGCCATCGGAATCTACGTCAAAAAGTCGTTGATGTAAAAAGATAATCTCGGTTCTCACACAATTCAATTATCTTATTGTCAGCTTTTATGCAAAAGTCAACTTTTTTGAGAATATCGTTGAATATACACATGCAATTAATTAAGTAGCCATCTACATGGCCCAAGTGCTTCTCCACTTCTAGTAGAATTTTTAGTTATGATAGATCCCATGGTAAGGCAAAATTCACATATCTTATTTTTATATGTGCATTCTTTAGTCTCCCTTTTAAGAATTTCCTTCTTGACATAATAGCAGATTTATGAAAAAATAATGAGCCCATTGGCTTTTGCTCGCTCTAACATAACGGCATATTAAATACAATTCAATTTGTATACTAAAATAATTTTATTTCTATAATTGCTCAGGGTATTCAGTCCATATGCATCAAGAATAAAATAAAATCTTAATTTCTTCCTCTTCTCTATAGTAGAAGAGGAATTTCATTGACACTTGAAAAATTGCCGTAAAAATTTTAGAAATCCTGGAATAAATGCATACAGGCAATTAATGTTTTAAAAACAGACCTATTGACCTTAAGGAGTGATATTACGGTCATCTACCACTAAAAGATGATAACAAAGTAGGGTAAAAATACGGTTGCCTATATTTAGTAAAATACGGCTGAGAACAGCATATTTTTACGAAGACCTGGTTTTAATTTTTTTTTTTTTTTTATTTATTTATTTTTTTTTTAACATTGCATACAATCTTATCACTCACCTATTCCGCAAAAAAGGGGAATTTTTTTAATATTTTAGTTCAACCCATAAGGTAGAGCTATTACCAAATAGTTTCATGGGAGAAAATTGTTAGGATATTAATTTTTTCCCTGAATTCAAAATGAAATCTCCCTTCTCTATATGCATTGAACGAATCCTTAATTAAAGTGAATAATACAGATGAGGTACCTCGAACCTCATTCCTCCCTTGGCTACAGAAATTATGGGAGCAGGCTAATGGAATGCCTCTATTTCGTCATTTGCCCATATTTTAACTAAGTCAGTAAGAACCCTATCAGGAAAAGGAAGAATTTAATCCCTTCTGTGGCCATAATTTTCTCTATTTCCCGTCGCTTATTTTGATGTTTGACTTTTTCAGCGTTAATTATGCGGTAGCTAAATCTAAATGAAAATTGAATAGGAATGCAAATAGAAAGAAAATGGCCATATATATACATATATAAATTATATATATATATATATATATATATATATATATATATATATATGTATATGTGTATATATATATATATATGTGTGTATATATATGTATATATATATATATATATATATATATATATATATATATATATATATATGTATACAGTATACATACAGTATATATATATATATATATATATATATATATATATATATATATATTTATATATATATATATATATATATATATATATATATATATATATATATATATATATATATATATATACACACACACATATATATATATATATATATATATATATATATAAATATATGTATATAAATACATACATACATATATATATATATATATATATATATATATATATATATATATATGTATATACATATATACATACTTATATAATGGATTGAGAATATAGGCAGCTTCCAAATGTACGCGTGATTACATGATGTATATGGGGATATTATAATTCTATCGAAAATTAAGTACTTGAATGATTCACCAACAGGAACAGTTAGAATTTGAGACAAATGCTATTGAACTGTTAGTAATAAATTATTGAGGTATAGGTTTGGTGAGCTACATATCTTTTCCGTGAAGGAAAACTTCATCGTATATCCCCTATGGAAGTGCAAACATTCACCTTTTATAACCAGAATTTCTCATTCCGAAAAAGGTAAAAAAAAAGTATCGAACTTTCCATATTTGAATTTCAGTTGATACACAAAAGCTGTGGCATGTTTGAATGTGTCCCTTCATGGCTTCACTCCCACTGGGGCCCCTAAAAACTTGGGTCGGAGTTCCAGCTTATTCTCTAACTTTGGGCCAGTCTGAATTTAGTTTTGGTCTTGGGCAAGTGGGAGTAATAGAATATTTAACGACGAAGCCATTTGTATTTTCGAGTTGGTCTGCTTTTTACTCTGTTGGTTTAATGTCACCCAGCTTTGCATCATGGACCTCTGGAATAGGATAAAGGATTCTTGAATACAATTTCGATTCTCACTACATACTCCCAGTAAGTACATTTTCTAGCAGCCTTTTTTTTTATTTGGAAAGTGGGAGAAATTACCTGCATAAATTTACTCCTCTTTTGAAAAGATAAGGTATAAAAAGAACGTATTAGATAATGTATGGAAAAATATTTCTAAACTAAGAGAATTGTCCATATAATATATATATATATATATATATATATATATATATATATATATATATATATATATATATATATATATATATATATATATATATATACACACATATATAGATACATACATTATATGTATATATATATATATATATATATATATATATATATATATATATATATATAAAATTGTATATTGAAACTATATAATTTTCGGTAATTAGATATGAAAGAAAAAATCATTTGATAATCCTTTTAATGATATGTGATTTTATTCAGCTAATTTTTTCCTCAAGATGAAATAGATTTGCCGAGAGATCACGTATTACGAATGTTTTATTGTTCTCTCCTTTTTTTGTAGTAATCATATCAATAATAATCTCACATATGTAGCTTTCTTAGTTATTCATATATAAGTTTAGAATATGATATCAAATACCATTCTCCCCTGGTATATGATTAAATATGGACAAGTTTTAAAATTTCTAAGCACAGTTTTACGCACGAATTATCATTAAATTAACTAGAAGTATTTTGCCCTTAAAAATTTTCAGACTATCCATTACAAATAAATATTACATGAATAGAGATTTTCAAAAGTCATGTATTGTGGAGGATTTGGACGTTGTTATAAAATGACATATAATAAAATGTTGATGCTTAAAAGATGAAGTATTGTAAAAAAAGAACCATAATTTTTATATACTTTATATACATAATGATGTTGTAACTATTTTATTAGAATTTATTCAATTCAGACACAGATGCACACTGATACACAAACACACACAAGAATACATACAAACACACACTCACAATATATATATATATATATATATATATATATATATATATATATATATTTATATATATATATATATATATATATATATATATATATTTATTTATTTACATATATTTATATATATGTATATATATATATATATATATATATATACATATATGTATATATATATATATATACATATATATATATATATATATATATATATATATATATATATATATGTATATATATACATATATATAAATATATATATATATATATATATATATATATATATATATGTACATATATATATATATTTAAATATGTATATATATATATATATATGTATATATATATATATTTAAATATGTATATATATATATATATATATATATATATATATACATACATATATATATATATATATATATATATATATATATATATATATATATATACACACTCAAAATAACAAGTAACATCATCTTTTGTGTCAAATATTCCTACTAATTTTCTAAAACCAGAATTACTAGAGCATAACAAGAAGAAATCCTTTCTAAAGATAACACACATAGTCTCTTACATGGAAATTAGCTCTGCAGACCTAGACGTGTGGGAAACTTTCTAAAACTACTGAGAATTTTTTTTTTTTCATGAGAAAAAGATGTAAAGTTTAGGCTCCAGTATAAAAAAAGAAAAAAAATCCTACTTGTCTTGACTACCTTTATTTTTGTTTTTTTTAAGGAATGGGTATTGTTTTCTTCATCTAAGAGTTAAAAATTTTCTCTCTCCCCTTTAGGAACATTTTTTATAACAAACAGAATTGCCTGTAGTATAAAGATCAACAGTATTATATACAAATTTATGATTTTATCTAATAGCATTTGAAATATGATGAAGTTACTCCAAATGAAAAGATATGGAACGTACGAGACAGAAGTTTTTGGGATATTTTATTTCATTAAATATTGTTAGTTTAGAATTAATTAGGTGATTATGGCTGCTCTAATTATTCAATTTTGTATGAGTATAAAGAAGTAAGAAGTATATTCAATTAGTTTCATAAGTCAGCAAAAATCATAAGTATTATGAAGTATAGAGTACACTGAATTAATTTTACAATAAAGCAAAAATCATAAGTCTAGCAAAGAAATCATAAGGGTTCCTGATTGATATCTACTATTAGGCCTACACAAATCTCTCACATTTCTTTAAAAAAATATATTTCATGGCACAGCTACTAAAACGCCCATAAGAAAAATCATAAAAAGATAAATGTTATTTTTCTGCGGAGCCAACCGAACATTCGAATGAGCAGAGAGGGGGAAGGCATGGTGCGATGGACGTGATAAATCACAAGGCATTGTGGAGTCCTCCTTTTGTTATCAGGGGAAACCTTCTCTTTCTATTGAACGAGGCTTTTGGTAGGGATGCTCTGGGCTATGTATAAAAAGAGAAAGAAAATATGATACAAAAAAAAAGTCTTAAAAGTCTTCCTTCATTGTGTGTTATTCCTCTAAGACCTGGAAAATGTATGGGTGTTCGTAATTTACGCTTTAGGATGATTGTAATTTTTTTTTCTTCGTAACCTTCAGGGTAGATTTTTAAAAATCTTTGAAAATAAATGTTTTTAGTGATTGCATTTTATACTGTGGCATACTGAATCAAAATGGGCCTGGGATTTGCATAAACCGAAAAAAGAAAATATGAGTGAAAAAAATTCTTCCCTCATTATCTGATATTCTTCCAATATCAGGAAAATGTATAGTTGTTCGTAATCTCAACTTTAGGACAAATGTAGATTATTTTGTCTTTTCTTAACCAAAAGGGTAAACTTTTAAAAATATATGAAAATAAATGGTTATAGTTATTGCGTTTTATACTGTGACGTACTGAATCAATATGGGTCTAGGCTGTGTATAAAAAGAGAAGAAAATATGATTGAAGAAAAAACCCTTCCTTCTTTATCTGTTATTCCTCCAATATCAGGAAAATGTATGGGTTTTCCTAATCTCAGCTTTAGGATAATCGAAAATTTTATTTTTTCCTTTACCTTCAGGTTGAACTTTTAAAGAAATCTAGGAAAATAAATGGTTATAGCGATTGTGTTTTATACTGCATCAATATGGGTCTGGCCAATGTATAGAAATAAAAATGAAATATGATATAAGAACAGTCTTTAATCTTCATTCTTTATCTGTTATCATCGGGAGTAATATTTTTTCCTTAAACTTCTGGTTAAACTTTTAAAAATCTATGCAAACAAATGGTTATACCGATTTCGTTTTATAATCTTGCATACTGCATCAATATGGGTCTGGTTTATGTATAATAAGAGAAAGTGAATAAGAATTAAAATATTCTTCCATCATTATTTCTTATTACTCCAAGACCAGGAAATCATATGAATGTTCGTAATCTCAGCTTTAAGACAATCGGAGATTGAATTTTTTCCTTAAACTACAGGGCAGCATAAAAAATCTATGAAAATAAATGGTTTTAGCGATTGTGTTTTATACTGTGACATAGTGCATCAATATGGGCCTGGGATCTGTTTAAAAAGAGAACGAAAATAAAAATGAAAAAATTCTTCCTTCATTATTCATCCAATATCAGGAAAATTTATGGGTGTTCGTAATCTTAGCTTTACGATTCTTAATGAGTTAATTTTTTTTTCTTTACCTTCAGGTTTAATTTTTTGAAATCTGTGAAAATGAATAATGTTATAGCGATTTCTTTTATACTGCGTCATACTGTATTGTTATGGGTCTGGGGTATATATAGAAAAAATAAAATATGATTTAAGAAAAGTCTTCATTAATTATTTGTTATTATCTAAGAATATTTTTTTTTTTAACCTATAGGTTAAACTTTGAAAAATCTATGAAAATAAATGGTTATAGCGATTGCATTCTCTACTGTAACATACTGAATTAATATGGGTCGGGGATTTGTATAAAAAGAGACAGAAAACATGAAGGAAAAACGGTTTCCTTCATTATCTGTTATTCCTCCAATATCAGGAAAATGTATGTGTTCGTAATCTCAGCTTTA
>NC_090725.1:45924332-45926832 GCF_036898095.1 Palaemon carinicauda | reverse complement strand
AATACTTTTAGATAAAAGAAAATTTATTACACCACGGATATAGATTAATTTTCCTATGATTTGCTGTTCTTCTTGGTTTCTCAAGTCAAGAATCAGGAGGTATTTCACTTAAAAAAATGAAATAAATATAATTAAACCACTGAAATAGACATTCTTCTTCGGAAATAGATAAGACCATAGAAATTAATGCTAAAGGCAGAGAGAGAGAGAGAGAGAGAGAGAGAGAGAGAGAGAGAGAGAGAGAGAGAGAGAGAGAGAGAGAGAGAGAGAGAGAGAGCCTTACCTTACCTTATGCCTTATTCTATGTTTGGGTTCCCCCAGGTCCCTCAGTGTGAGGCACCTCTTATATCCACCAGAGAGTTGCTAATGTTTCTTCCGGTGTATTTTGCATCCTCCAGTCTTGAATAGTCTGGGATGCATCTTAGGTGGTTATCGAAATTATTCTTAAACACATCTACTCTCACTCCTGATATGTTTATTAGATGAGCTGGCGGCGCATTAAACAGTCGCTGCATTATCGATGTTGGTGCGTAGTGGATTAATGTCCTGTGCACCTTCCATAGTTTTCCTGGTATAGTTTTGGGCACTGTTAATCTACTTCGTCTTGCTCTTTCTGATATTTGTAGCTCCATGATGTTTTCAGTAATTCCTTCGATTTGTTTCCATACTTGTATCATCATGTAGCGTTCTCTTTTCCTTTCTAGACTGTACAATTTTAAAAATTGCAGTCTCTCCCAGAGGTCAAGGTCCTTAGCTTCTTCTATTCTAGCAGTAAAGGACCTTTGTACACTCTATTTGTGCAATATCCTTTTGGTAGTGTTGTTGCCATATTACATTGCAGTACTCGAGTGTTTTACGTACATAAGTTTTATACAGCATAATCGTTTGTTCAGCTTTTCTTGTTTTAAAGTGTCTGAGAGGAGTGAGTTGTTTTGACATATTGGTCCGAAATTTACACAAAAGAATAGGTATGTTATTTTCTAGTGCAATGGAGAGTTCAGACGATTGGGGGAAATGATTCCACTTGACGGAAATTCCAGGATTTGGAAATTAGAAGCAGTAGATTTCTAACAAATTGACTACTCTTAGGATTCCGGAGAATTTGTAAGGATTATGGGCTTTGGCGGCGATTCGAGATCAAAGGAGTAAAATTTATACTGGAATTCCTTATTAGATGAAACGAAGTAGTACTTGATTATCGAAGGTAGACAGATGGGACTCTTTAATAAACAAAAAGAAAAATAAGGTTTCCCGCAACTTAAACTGTATGCATTAAGTAGAACTGAAATTTCATATGGAAAGATATCAATAAGCAATTATATTAATACCACTGAAAAAAAAGAAAAAAAAAAGAAAGAAAAAAAAGAGGTAAAAGAAAAGAGAGAAATAAATTATTCTGTCTTCCTATTTCCCAGCTATTGTCCATGATAGCTCTAGAAACATGAATATCCATAAAGAAAAAGAGACGTCTTCACTTTCCCAGCGCATATTCATAAACATTATTCTCCTGTCATGTCTCGGAAAAAGAAATTCAAAGTAGAACCACCATCAATACATTTCCCTGGGTAATATTCAGCGTAGAGGTCCCTCAGAAAACCCCTTTTTTACTCACTTGTCCCCCTTCCCACAAACATTGCAGCCCAATTCTTCCACTCGCTTCCATCAGGACGACATCTTCCCCTTGCTCCCCTACCCTAGATCCTCCCCATAGACTCCCACATCCACACCAATCCCCCATCACCTTTCCCTTTGCCAAGCCAGTTCCAATTTTCCTTGGTGCTGTATAGCGATGGCTGCTTCTTTCTTCCCCCTATCAAAACTGTCCCGTAAAACACCAAAGGTATTTTCTTTTCTTTCAATTCATACATACGTATATTTTTCGTCTCTTTTCCATCGTGTCCCCGGTGTTTCTTTGTCTCGCATTCTCTCATTTAATATCAACGTCTTGAAACTGTTCTTTCCATTTCCTGGCTGGAAATGAAAGACCAAATGAGTCGCTGGAAGGTTTTACGCCCAACGTATTTCATTTGCACTTTGCACACAACCTGTCATTTTATTTGGGGAGATGGTTCGTCAGGTTTTTCTTTCCTCTCCGCCTTTTTCTTCTTTCGTCATTCGTGTCTACATTATTTTTTTCTGCCTCGAGCTCTTTACGGGGATTTGTATCTTCAGTCTTCTTAAACGTCGAGCAACGTCTTAAGTCGACTCCAACCGTGTGAATCTGAAACTGTTTTTATTTTATTGTCATGTATGATTATGTAAAGGTGATAACGCCCGTATAAACATACCACACCCCACACACATACTCATATATATATATATATATATATATATATATATATATATATATATATATATATATATGTATATATATAGTAGTCTACATAAGGAAAATTGAAAGTTGTGTATATGTAGAAATGCTCAACAGTTTCGTCCGCCAATGGACCTCTTCTTGGAGCGTTTATTATACAAAGAAATATTACACACGTTTGTACATACA
>NC_090725.1:45899332-45909332 GCF_036898095.1 Palaemon carinicauda | reverse complement strand
TCTAAAGGTAAATATACCGGGGCAAAGCCGGATACCTCTCCTAGTGAAAATACATGTATTATAAAAAGAATAAGTTTAGTGCATTATTATTATTATTAAAAAGTTGAAAAGTCTAGGACATCAGCATGACCGATTTCATGGAATACAGTTTTAGGGGGGTCTGTAATTATAGGGCCCCTAGACCCCCAAGGTGGATCTTAGTCAATTGGGAAATATCGGCCTTAGATTTGTCGTTAAAAATTACATAAGACGATCATTAGATATTCTGTAAGTTCCATTTACAATTTTTTTTTTTTTTATAGAAAACACGCACGCACAGATAATCACCAGCTTTATTAGTATAGATATCTCTTACTTATACTTTTTCCTCGTTTTCAAATTTCACGATTCCAGAGAGCTTAATATAATTCATTCATTCAGTCGTCCTTTTGAAAGTGGTGACATGAGTGATGCAGATATATAGAAGTGGTAATTATAGAATATACCTTACACTAAAAGATTAGAATATACACTTTTATAATACATAACCCTAACTTTCATATTTTCTTATATTATTCACGATATAGCAAGTTATCATATGTTTGCTACTTGAATTGTAAAGTTAAAAACTGAAAATAGAGTTAATTTTATTCCCAACCTACAGTATATTTTGGCAATAATATTTCTTGATAAAATGGGTAAATATCTATTCTTAATATAGGGTAGGCAACTTATCATGACGGATGTAAGTGAAATATAAAAATATGAATATGAATGTATAATATTTACTAACCCATCTTCGAAGAAAGTTTGGTACCATTTCAAATTCTGAAGCAAATATATCATGGTTCCGTTTCCTTTGCCCGGGTTCAATTTCATTTTAACGACATTGCAAACTCAGATTCCAGACTGGAATTATATTTTTTTTCTGACGCTACCCTTCAGATTTTGAGTTCTAAAGTGTTGTTAAATATTGCCCATTCACTTTCAAACTAAAAATAGATAATTAAATTTTCTATATGACGATCATCGCAGGGATATATCATCATTATTCGGCCACAAACGTAGCTCAAAAATATAAAGCTTTTAGTTTCAGTAGCGATGAAATTAGAACTTTGAATGAGTTACAGTCAATGCACATTAAAAGTAGGAAATTAAAGGAGCCAATGAGAAGAAAGGGGAAATATACACAGAAGCAGAAGGCATTAGCGAAAGGAGCTTATGTTTAAAAAGGGATTAGCAGATTTCAAAAGATAGATCAGAATGCTATTGCCGCATCTAGTCATAGACTTCATGCCTAAATGAAAAAAATGAACAAGACTTAAATTTATATGTAGAGCAATCAAACAATGGTATGATATTTTATATATCCTATAGGTAAACCTGAAAGTCAATGCTATGTTAATACACGCTGGCAGAGAATATAGGAGGGTCATATGAAACGTTTATTTGTCTTATAACGTTTGTGCTGTAATGCAAGTCTTACTAGGGATAGCATACCGAGAGTTATATATATATATATATATATATATATATATATATATATATATATATATATATATATATATATATATATACATATATATATATATATATATATATATATATATATATATATTGGGAACTGTATAAGCACGCTCCCACATGCACTCTAGTGTACATGTGCCGATGTACATGAAAAAGGAGTGATGAAATATTGATTTCAGTGAAATATTATCATTAGGTACACCTCATTACTCAACCTCTAACCCTCGTCCTTTAGAAAAAAAAAAGGAGAAACCCCAAGGTGAGGCCTTATAACAGAGAACATCTTCAAAAGAGAGAGGGATAACAAAGGCGTTTACGTTAGCATCACAAGAATCAGGCTGGAATACAGGATGGAAGACCTCAGGAAGCCGGGAGAAGAACACAACGACCGCTCGATACAGACTCCGGAGCGCAAATGGGTATTAGGATGGGTGGGTGGTCCAAAGGGCCGGGGTTGGTGGGGCCGGTTGTAGATTTGTAGCACACAGGAAGAAGCGTGGTAAGGGAATCTAGGTTAAAGAAAGGAGAACTACCGAGTTTTGTTTGTTGTTTGGGAACCGAGTGAGAATAAGAGCCTCGGAGGAAAGGTTTGCTTATGCTCTTAGGTAAGAGGATGAACGGAGAGAGAGAGAGAGAGAGAGAGAGAGAGAGAGAGAGAGAGAGAGAGAGAGAGAGAGAGGGTTAAACAGTATTTTCAAGGTAAGAGAGAGAGAGAGAGAGAGAGAGAGAGAGAGAGAAATGGTGGTGAATCAACCAGTATGTTCAAGGTAACATATTGCAAGTTCTTGGTCTCTCATGCTAGAATTGTTTACACTCTTCTTTTTTCTTTTTTCCGCTCTTTTTTCCCCAGTCTCCGATATTGTCTCCAGTCTTCGTTTCGTCCAGCGGCAGTGAAAAAAAACAAAAAAAAAAACTCCAGCTATATATTGGAATTACCTCCTTCACATCAGCTGGACAAGAAAACATTGGAAGTTTATTTCACCCGTTTTCTCTGTATCTCGAGCAGTTACATTAAATTATATTGAAATGTGTTAGCGTGCCAAAATATTTTTCTTACCTTTCCTTCAAAATATCTTATCTATTTTCTTCTTGAAAAATAGATGAGATACACATATTGAGAGAAATGTCAATATCATTCATGGTAGTTTTATGTTTTCCAAATATCGGGAAAATATTAAATTTAAACGGTAAATATTTAGATATTAGTATTGCATGGACAATTCCGATACTACTACTACTAATACTACTACTACTACTACTACTACTACTACTACTACTACTACTGATAAAACCATAATAACATATATGAAATATAATCAAATAATTGTGCAACTTTCTTCCTAGTGTTTCTCTATATCGTATTGTAAAGATATTAATCATCGCATTATAGACCAACACAAATTTTCTGGGAAAAATGAAAATGGTCCCAGATTTATGACAGAAATGCACACTCATATTTAAATAGATACTCAGAGACAAACACACACACACACACACACACACACACACACATATATATATATATATATATATATATATATATATATATATATATATATATATATATATGTGTGTGTGTGTGTGTGTATATACATATATGATATATATATATATATATATATATATATATATATATATATATATATATATATATATATATATATATATATATGTATATGATAAATGTTGCACATTTTTACGTGTTTTTCATATTCAAATAAGCCATATATATTTTTGATACATTAATGTCTGGATTCTCATAACGACCTCGGGATCAGAGCCCCAGGCGAAATCACACAAAGACAAGAGCTTAGCTCCGGTGGGGAATCGAACCCTGGTCGGCAGCATGTCACTGTCTGTACAAGCTTGCCGACCAGGGTTCGATTCCCGGCCGGAGCCAAGCTCTTGTCTTTGTGTGATTTCGCCTGGGGCTCTGATCCCGAGGTCGTTAAGAGAATCCAGACATTAATATATCAAAAATATATATGGCTTATTTGAATATATATATATATATATATATATATATATATATATATATATATAAATATATATATATATATATATATATATATATATATATATATATATATATATATATATATATATAAATATATTCATCATAGTATATAAAGTATTTATAAAGATTATATTAGACAGAATAGAAAGACAGCTCGACTTTAATAATCCATGAGAGCAGTCAAGCTTTACAAGTGGGTATTCAACAACTGAATATCATGTAATTACCAACCAAAGGAAAAACCGACTGAGTATGACCAACCACCTTGTTTGGCAATTATAAACTATGTCAAAACCTCATCAGTAATAAAAGCCCTAAAAAATAATGAATATAAAGCTGGGATAGCACTTGGGCGATACACCTCTATGATCAGAGGATATATGGAAATATCCCGGAGATTTGAGGATCATAGGTAATTTCAGTCAGTATATCAGCACATACTTTTAGAAATTTAGGATAACGTGGCATACATCGCCGTGGGTAAGTTGTGATATCTCAATTGGTCAGGTACTTTGCGGTTGTTATCATTATGTACGCGTAATACATGCGCTACGGATCATGACATGGCTCATCCTGAGGACTCCCGTATATAAAAAGTTTTCCACCCATCTACTCGAGCATTTTATATCGTTACAATGAAATTCTGTTTCCGCCCAGAGATATTTCATTTGTTACGATGTTCAGGCATTGTATTTTATTTCGAATATGACAAAGTCATATCTCTCTCTCTCTCTCTCTCTCTCTTTCTCTCAAGTCATACCTGCACAAGAGTATTTGACCTACTTAATTGCTTATGTTCTTCTATGTCGTCAATCCACTTCAATGATCTCTCTCTCTCTCTCTCTCTCTCTCTCTCTCTCTCTCTCTCTCTCATAGGGAAATATATCGCATATATAGTTTTGAGAGGCGATTGGGTTAGACATAACAGCGAAACAGATCAAGGATAAAGAGACGTATTGTATCGCAGGTGCAATGCTATCATCACACATTGTGGAAAAAATGCATTAGGTTTCATTCGCTCCGCCAGTGTTGCGACGGCGTGTGGAAACCCAGGATGTATTGCACATGCGACGACACTCATCTCGGTCCGTGGGTTTTGGCGCAAAACACACCCAGGATGAATGGGGGATGTATGGCGATTTACTAGAAATTTTTCTAAATCAACATCTTACCTCATCGCCATGGCCGTATCATACGCCCAAGTATGATTTCTTCATAAGAATATCATGTTAGAACACTTTGAGATATCTAAAAAAAAAAGTACAAAAGTCCTAAATCCACATATAGTGAGAAAATTCCGAAAGGAGTTTTAAAAGGAGACCCCATCTCTCCTAATTTACTCACAGCATCCCTAAAAAAAAAAATAAAAAAAAAAGTTTTGAAGAATTTAAATTGAGAAAATTTAGAAATTAATATTAAAGGGAAATTTATTAGCAACTTAAGATTTATGGGTGACATAGTCGTGTTTAGTGAATCATAGGGGGAATTACAAGAAATGATAGAAGTTTGGAATAGAGAATGCAGGAATGTAGGATTTAACATGAATATGAGTAAGTCTAAGATAATGTTAAATTAGAACTCAGACAACAAATAAGAGTTATGACCCATCGCCTACAGATTGTTAATGGTTATACATACCTAGGACAGACAATGAGAGCTTCCCCAGGACATGAGTCCGAAATTAAAAAGAAGGATAAGCAAGTCATGAAGAGCATTTGGTGAACATAATGATTTTATGAAAAGTAAAATGCCACTTCCACTGAAAGCAAAAGTATTTAATGAGATGATGCTACCAGTATTACCTTATGCATCAGAAACTTAGGGCCTTACTAACGCCTTAGAACATGAACTAGTTACAACTCAAAGACCTATAGAAAGAATAAAAATAGGAATAACACTAAGAAAAAAAATAATAAGGTGACGAGAGCAACCTAAGTAGAGGATATTCTACCAATATATAAGGAAGATAATTGGACATATGCAGGACATATAATGAGAATGAAACACAATAGATGGACATTAAGAATAACATGATCGGTTCATAGTGATTGTAAAAGAAGCAAGGGAAGAAAGGAAAATCGATGAACTGACGAACTGCTAGAGTTTGCGGGTGCGGACTAGCACAGAAAGACAATAAACAGACGCCAGTGGAAGGACATGGTTGAAGCCTTTGTTCCCAAGTGGACTAGTAACGTTTCATGATGATGATTACGATGATGATGATGATGGTGATATATATATATATATATATATATATATATATATATATATATATATATATATATATATATATATATATATATATAAAAATGTGTGTGTGCCTCTGTGTGTCTGTATGTGCCTCTGTGCGTCTGTATGTGCCTCTGTGCGTCTGTATGTGAGCGTGTGTGTCTGTGTGTATGTATACACATATAAAACATAATGTAAAATATATAAAGAGACTGACCGGTAAACTTGAAGCAAAATAAATAAAATAGAGGTAAAATTTACGGTACGATATCCTAGCCAGGTTTGGTGTTTGTTGGTGCGGGAAAATGACCTCCATTATTGTTAAGTCTACGACATCACTTGTAGTTCCGGAAATGGAGGAGTTCTCTCTGGACAAAGGCTGAATTTTGTTATGCGAATGATCTCTGATGGCTGAAGGGGTTGTTGGGCTTGGAATTAAATTACCTGTTCTTTGCCCTGTCTTTCAGAAGAGAATATTATTATTATTATTATTATTATTATTATTATTATTATTATTATTATTATTATTATTATTATTATTATTATTATTATTATTATTATTATTAATTTTCAGAGGCAAACTCAAATTTCGGCTGAACTTCTCGTCCTACCAAAATCTAACTAAATGATGTTCTATGATATTATACCTTCAGCCATATTATTACGAAACTGAACCTTTCCCTCATATTTTCGATATATATATTACAAATATGAATCAAGGTTGAACATAGGATATATGCCATACATCATACTTACGGCATATTTAATATTTGGGTACAAATCTCGTCAAAATTTTTGCCCCTGTTAACGATTTTATTATATATATATATATATATATATATATATATATATATATATATATATATATATATATATATATATATATATATATATGAAACTGAGGGCATAGCTTATTTTTCAAAATACAATTCCACAGGGAACTGCTCAGTAAATATTAAATATCTTCCAAAAGTGTTTATACCAAAACTGCTGGGTAATTATTACATGCCTTTTAGATTTGCTCATACATAAAACTGCGCGGTAAATATTGTAAGGCTTCCAGAACTACAAATATTTATAACGTCATCTGTCTAAGTAGCATCAATTGCCTCGTTTAATGTATGCCGTAATATGTAACGCTGGAAAAAAAAAAAACAGCTTTCGCCTTTATGTTCATATTATT
Organism: Palaemon carinicauda; assembly: GCF_036898095.1. Lineage (NCBI taxonomy): Eukaryota > Metazoa > Arthropoda > Malacostraca > Decapoda > Palaemonidae > Palaemon > Palaemon carinicauda. The sequence continues at coordinate 45,902,397 of NC_090725.1, read as the reverse complement.
AAATTGTTAGTTATAAGAGGGGCATTTGTCTTTACATTTTTATCTTATGTTTCTTGACCCAGCGATACTTCTTCACTACTGTTATAAAAGAGTCATAAAATCATTCTTCCAAAAAGTCGATGGTGATCAATGTCTTCTGACTAGCCATCCAAATTAAGGAAAGATTAGACTTAGAGAAGTTTTTGAGGTTCCCAAGATTATGGGCATAATACACTACTAATAGCTTCAGCTTTAATGTGCTAGCAATGTTTTCCCCTTGACATTAAAATTACTCTTTCATTAGCTGCTTTGTATTTGGGTATAATTTTCTTTTCCTTAGAAATACATAAAAGCCTTCGAGAGGAAACAAACAATAACTTGATTCATACATAGGGGTTAATTGTAATACATTTGATTCATATTTTCATAATGAATGTAAATCTATTTACTTATTTCATAACAAAAATAAGAAAAGATCCAATCTTTTCAATGTACTTTAACATTGAGTCTGATTTAAGCTAGGAGTTAACAAGATTGATGAAAGATGAAATTTTTCCAGTTAGTATTCAATGAGAAATTACGTAAAGTTGAAACTGACTTATGCCAAGCTTACATAATCGCCGTTAATACTGTGTGTGTGTTAATATATATATATATATATATATATATATATATATATATATATATATATATATATATATATATATATATATATATATATAATGTGCATGTGAGAGAGAAACATAGAGGTAATGTGTGATAGATTATCCTACTTGATTTTAATATGTAATTAATGTGTCATAGATCTACACTTTCAGTGAAATTTTACAAACATATTTAGATGTAAACATTGTCTCCAATCATATAAGCTCTATATCAGTTCAAATGACATTCCTTTGATACATCTTGAATTCAAATTAAAGGGCTAATTAAATGAGAACTGCTAAAACTATAAAATTTTAAAATCGTAAAATATTTTTATATGATTTTTTAAACTGTATAGGAAGGTAATAAGGTAATATTTTGCAATATTTTTTCTGCTTTTAAAACCTTGTACCCTAGACCTGTATCAAGAAACTGCATTATATTATTTCCTTCTCTCTTTTGCAGGTCATCTCCAATGAAGTTCAACAACTCATCCCCCTCACCATCCACCATCACCTCAACCAACGCCATCACCACCATCACCAAAACCTCTCCCATAACCAGTAGAAGAGAGCTCAGGGATCTGCAACGAGAACCATTTTATCCCAAGCGAGACACCTGTCGTCATCTTCAACCCTCTGCAGTACTAATATCGAAGCAGTGTAACCTCCACCAATACTACAAAAGCTTACTCCTGCAACAATTGCGCCCTTTCCAATTGTTCATTCTCCTCCTGCTATTCCTGGAGGCGGGTGCGACCGGGTGCAGGATCTCTGAATTCACCTGTGGGAATTACGAATGCGTCCCGGCCGATGCTTATTGCGATGGAGAGAACGACTGCGCTGATAGGACGGATGAGCCCAGGGATTGCACACGTGAGTTAGCTTGACAGTCTGTCGTTTACCTTCCCGAGGAACTTGCTCGAGGTTTCAAATTGAAATGTTTCGATAAAATTAGTATAGGTATTTCATTTTTACTGGATTGGGGTTATTTTCTTTACAATTTGATGATAGGAATTTAAGCAAATTACTTTTCTGTGCGAGACAATTAAGAGAAATATAGGAAACAAAAAATTATTTAATGAAAAAAAAAATAGTCACTATAGTAGTCGACATTGAAGTATAAAAATTACATAGGAACTATTCAATAAAATTAAGACTAACAATATTTTCTATCTTGTTTGAAAATGAAACCCGAAAAATATGTCACAAATATTTGCATATGATAAAATATTTCAATGAGCAGAGACATTTTGCAGGCTATTGGTGTAAGCCCATAGTAATGAAAGTCGTGAAAAGATTTAGTCTCAATAGAATAGAAGGTGGAGACAACTGTGGTAAGGAGATTGATGTATATTATATAAAACTGAATCGAAGTAAAATATATACGGAAATCCATGGTTAAGTTACACGTCCTTTAGAAAGGTGTTAACAAAGGCCCAGATTTAGAAGAATTCATCGACGGATATTAAAGGTTGCTTGGGATTTAGTGTTTATAAAATGATTTTGATCAATAAAATCATAAATTACTTTTACCATAAAAGAGTTGAGAGAAAATATTGGCAATAATATGACTTTGGTAAGTAACATGGTAGAGTATACATTATTTAAATGTATTATAAAATCTTAGTAGTATAATTACATATATAAGAGGATTTATGTATGAATATAAGTTGGGAAATTGCAGAAAAGGGGAAAAGGTATCAAAACGTAGCTTAGAGGCTGTGCATTATTTTTAGATAATTAGAATCTATGCTCATCTAAAAAGAAAAAAAAATGTTGACGAAAAATAATATATGAAATTGGAACGTTGTTGTTTGTAGCAAAAAGTCCATTAGCGTCATAAGATAATTTGGCAAATTAGTAAGTGCGGGTGACATATCATTAGCGAAACAGAAGTAAAATTGTGATGAATAATGATGAAATGGACTAGTGTATTTGGAATGGATTGCATTAACATCTAAAACGTTCAGCACAGAGGGGAATGACATGGGAAGTTCAGGAATTTAATCCAGACCAGTATAGAATCTTGAATGTCTTTTTTTTTTTTTTTTTTTTTTTTTTTTTTTTTTTTTTTTTTTTTTTTTTTTAAATTCGAGGAAAAAGTGCAATTCCCATTTCAGAGAGTTTCATCCAGAATATTGCCCCATATCGAACATCCTTCAAAAATTTCATATCCCTATAGACCCTGCAGATATATATATATATATATATATATATATATATATATATATATATATATATATATATATATATATATATATATATATATATATGTATATATATATATATATATATATATCTATATATATATATATATATATATATAAATGTATATATAAATGTACATATATATATATATATATATATATATATATATATGTATATATATATATATATATATATATATATATATATATATATATATATATATATATATAT
>NC_090725.1:45886832-45889332 GCF_036898095.1 Palaemon carinicauda | reverse complement strand
TTACTCCATTTCAAGGAAATGAGCCATAAAGCAATACGCTTCGCCCAATTTAACGAGAAAATAACAATGCCATGTTAGCGAGGTGACGCCGTTTTTATGTTCATTATTTATGACCTCATTAATGAGCGGCAGTGGGAAAGCAATTCTGCTTGATAAATAACATTCGGAGCGACTGCTGTCGAGGTAGCAGGAAATGGGAATTAATAATAGTTTAGAAATTAAGCGAAAGTTTAAAAACTCATACAAAAAGAGAGATCAAAACTCATAGAGGTACAAAAGGGTTCATATTTTGGAAGAGATGAATCAACAAGTAAAGACTGATGTTGAGGACATAGGAAGTGATAGATAATCAGTGATAGTGAATGTAGAAATCAAAGATAAATTGGATAAAAATCTTACAAAGAGAAAAATAAAAATTAATAATAGCGATACAAAAGGGTTCATATTTTGGAAGAGATGAATCAACAAGTAATGACTGATGTCAAGGACATAGGAAGTGATAGTCAATGATAGTGAATGTAAAAATCAAGAAAACAATAAAAAAAAAAACACAAAGAGAGAGAGATAAAAACTCCTAGGGATACGTAAGTTTTCGTATTTTGGAAGAGAGAAATCAACAAGTAACGAACGTCAAATTGATACAAAGAGAGAGAGAGAGAGAGAGAGAGAGAGAGAGAGAGAGAGAGAGAGAGAGAGAGAGAGAGAGAGAGAGAGAGAGAAACTTTTCCTTTTGCCTGACATATTTTGTAAATTATTTAAGAATTCATAAAACCTCAATGACTGTTCTATAAAAACATTGGTGCTCTCTCTCTCTCTCTCTCTCTCTCTCTCTCTCTCTCTCTCTCTCTCTCTCTCTCTCTCTCTCTCTCTCTCTCTCCCCCCGAGAACTTTTACAACTGATAAAACTTTTACTGAAAGAAGATTCCTATTTAACCAGAAAACTCCTTATCACTTTACAACTTTTCTCTTTTCATTAAAAGTAACCTTAGGGGGATCCTTTAAAATATGGAGGGTGTATGTAAAGTATCTATTTATTATTATTTAAATGGTATAAATTTTATTCTCTACTATTCTGACAAACCATATTGAAAAATAATAGATAATTGTAGGCTATGAATAATAATAATAATAATAATAATAATAATAATAATAATAATAATAATAATAATAATAATAATAATAATAATAATAATAATAATAATAATAATAACAATAATAATAATAATAATAATAATAATAATAATAATAATAATATCATGTCCTTTTGTCTAAGGTGACAAACGTTAACAACATTCATAACATAATTTTCTGACAACAAGAAAAAGGACACTGATCATATTTTGGTAAACTGAGATCCTTTGTGAAAAGATGTATACAGGTCAATTCCTGATTTATATATCACCCATAGCGAAAAAAAGACAAAATAAGTAGGTGGAAGGACGTTCAGGATACATAAAGTAATAATAATAATAATAATAATAATAATAATAATAATAATAATAATAATAATAATAATAATAATAATAATAATGATAATAATAATAATAATAATAATAATAATAATAATAATAATAATAATAATAATAATAATAAATACATGTGGTAATACTAAAGTAAATAAACAGTTGGGATTAAGATTCAGATCCTCATGGCTTAAGTAAGTTTGTGTGATTCAAGTTTGGCTAATTCTTCCACTTTTTTTATGCAAAGACATATACTTGTGCCTTTTGCATATCTTATGAAGTATCATCTCACTGAATTAATAATAAATGTTAGAATTTCGGTATAGATTTATTATCAAGTATATGAATTCGATATAATTTTCTCATTAGAATTTCATTTTCTTTGTATCTGTGTTGTTGGGTAATAATCAATATGCTGATGTGATAATTCTTTGCATATTTTAGCTTCTCAATATATTGGGAGATATATAGACCAAATTCCCGGGACACTCCCAGCAATTTCTCTCTATTTGACAATATTTTTTAAATAATTTTTTCCTCTTCACCTTTCACATTTTGAACACCGTTGAAAACACGAGTTTCGAATGCAACGAAACATGAAGTAAATATGTGAAATATTTTTTCCATGAATTTATATGTCATCTTTTTTCCTTATTCAACGCTTTGAAATTTTTTGAAGTGGAGTTTTTTTTCAACTTTGATATTTGCAAGGGAAAATTGGTATTAATTTTGAGCTAATAGTACATGAGTTCTCAGCAAAAAGGCCATATCAGTATGTATGATATTACGCATTTTCCAAAATTTAGCTAGAAATTAAGGATTAACATAATATCCATATTTACAACTGTGTGAAAAGAAACTATTTAGGTCTTCAAATGAAATCTATAATAAATAGGCTAAAGATGTGAATTTCACGTTTGCTTAAATAAATCCAAATTACCTGTAATAATTTAGTCATTATAAAACGAAAGTGTTTTCTTCATCAGCATTATAAGCATTTAATTATCCTATAATTTAATATTTTTATTTTTATTTAT
>NC_090725.1:45874332-45879332 GCF_036898095.1 Palaemon carinicauda | reverse complement strand
TCAAGGAAGTCTATACTGGCTTTCGAAATCCCGAAACGCTTTCTCACCGCTAGGGAGAGAAAATCATGACCTGCAGGGTCCGGGTTTTCTGTAATGAAGCGCAGACAGTTGATTTCTGGACTCGCTGGGTCAGAACTGGATCTGGTAGTGGTACAAACTTCAGCTACAGTTCCAATGCCAGGAGGAACCACACGCTGTTCGGCCACTTGTGGGCCACTATTGCCGCTACCCTTTGAAGGATCTCAGTTTGTTGAGGACCCTCAACAGAAGGTTGTGAGGAGGGAACAGATAAATCTTGGACCATCTGTTCCAGTCGAGGGACATCGCGTCCACTGCTTCCGCTAAGGGGTCCTCGTACGGGGCACGTACAGGGGCAACTTCTTGTTGTCTTTCGTCGCAAAGAGGTCTATCTGCAGTTCTGGGACTGATTCAGAATGAAGGAGAATGATCCTGCGTCTAAGGACCATTCCGACTCTATCGGTGTGAACCTGGATAGAGCGTCCGCTGTCACATTGCGGACTCCTTGAAGGTGAACTGCCGACAGGTACCACTTCTTCTTTTCCGCCAATCGGAAGACGGCCAACATCACCTGGTTAAGAGGTGGTGACCTCGATCCTTGTCGATTCAAGTATCTTACAACTACCTCGCTGTCTATTACCACTTTCTGTGGAACGAATGACGCGGGGAGACTTTCTTTAAGGTAAGGAGCACTGCCCTAGCTTCTAGAAAGTTTTATGAGAAAGGTCTTGAATAGCCTGGACCAAGTCCCCTGGACTTTTTTCCGATGAGAGTGACCTCCCCATCCCTCCTTTGAGGCGTCTGAGTGAATCGTCACCGACGGGGGAGGTGGCTGAAGAAGAACCTGACTTCTTTAGATGTCTGGCTTGGGACCAAGGCCTGAGAAGAGTACTTAGCCGAAGCGGCTGGTCTTCTCAGATCTCTTCACGCGTTTGATGCATAACTTCTCCAAACTCCGATTGCATCCTTTAGCTGTGCTCTTAGCACTGGGTCTGTCACCGAAGCAAACTGGAGAGAGCGCAGTACTCTCTCCTGCTCGTGTCTTGATATCCTTTCGGAATCTTGAAGTCTCTTGACAGAACCCGCTATCTCCTTCCTTTTCTTCGCTGGGGTGGAGAAACGGTGTGACAAAAGGTCCCAGTGGATCTTAGCCACTGGAACTTTTGAGATGGAGAAAGTCGAGACTTTTTCTGTTGATCTTGAAGCCTAGGTACTCTAGGAACTGGATCACTGACTGGAAGCTTGCAAGCATTCTGTCTCGGATGCTGCCCACACCAACCAGTCGTCCAGGTAGGCTACTACCTGAATTCCCTTTAGGCGAAATTGTTTGAGAGCTACGCTCGCAAGCTTCGTAAAAATCCTTGGGGCTATGTTTAGCCCGAATGGCATGGCTCCGAAGGCGTGTAGTCTTCGCTGTAGCCTGAACCCTAGGTAGGGGGAGAGTCGATGGCTAATTGGAATGTGCCAGTAGGCATCTGACAAGTCTATAGAGACGGAATATGCCCTCTTGGGCAGTAAGGTCCTTATGTGTTGCAGTGTTAGCATTTTGAATTTGCAATTCACTATGAACTTGTTAAGTGGCGACAAGTCCAGAATGACTCTGAGCTTTTCCGAGTCTTTCTTGGGAACACAAAACAGCCTCCCTTAGAAATTGATGGGCTTCACCCTTTTTCTCCAACCGTTCTTGAACGTACTCCTCCATAACGGGGGTGGAGTGTTGGAAAAAACCGAAGGTACGGGGGTGGAGGGCTGTACCAGCTCCCGCCCAATCCATTCTTGAGTAGGCTGTGGGCCCAGGGATCGAAGGTCCACCGATCCCGAAATTTCAGAAGTCTCCCTCCTACCGGTATCACCTCACTTGGACTGCCGTCCTGAGGTCTTGCCTTCCTGACCACGACCACCCCTGAATCCCCTTCCCCTTGAGGGGCGTCTAGACGAGCCTCTGGCTGCTCCTCTAGGCTTTGCTCGGAAGGAAGTAGACTGCCCTTCGAACGCTGGGGTGAATGCCGTGGACTGTGTCGACACGGCCTGGGGTACCCACTGAAAGGTGGTCGGGGTTTGTGCCACGATCTGGGGCACTGGGGGCAATGGAAATTGCAGTTGCTGTTGCTGTCTAAGAGGCTTGGCTGGCCGAGACGGTAGCCTAGTCCTCATAGTCTTCCTCTTTGGTTGAGGACCCTCATCCGGGGAAGACTTTCTTTTGATAGCCAGGTCCCACTTCTGGAGAAGGTTTCTATTCTCCAAGGTGGCTTTATCAAAAACTTCTTTGACCAAGTCGGTAGGGAAAAAGGTCTTTTCCCCCAAATGTTGGAGGAGATTAGTTTCTTTAGCTCGTGCCTCACTGTAGCCGAGGTAAACACGAACTCCCTACAAGCTCTCCTTGCCTTGACGAAGCCATAAAGGTCCTTCGTCACTGTGGCCAGATGAGGCTTGGCCACTACCATGAACATTTCATGGACCTTGGGGTCACTTGCCATCGTCTCGAGAGTAGTCTGAAGAGACATTGAGGCAGTCAGTCTTTCTTTTGTATCGAGCTCACTTCGCAAAAGAAAGTCAGACAGCTTAGGGGGGTCCTTGCCGAACTGACGTCCGGCAATATCAACCTCCAACTTTCCACTTAGAACGTAAGATGGACGTCCTTCCAATCTTTGTGGTCCATAGGCAGGGCCAGCGACAAGGGTTTACACTCCTCTAGGGAGGGGCAAGACTTGCCGGCCTCGATTGCTTTTAGTACAGCCAGAAACCCTTTCTGTAAAAAGGGGGAAGGCTCTAGTAGGCGAGGACACAAAGGAAGGGAGCTTCCTATTCAATGCAGCTACCTTTGAGTTAGAGAAGCCCCTCTCTTTCATCGAAGATGAAAGTAGAGCTTGAGCCTTAGCATGGTCATCACTATGACCTCCTTCGGCTCTGCCTCCTCCTTTGAAGCTGGTTCCTTCCTCAGCCGGACATAACAGTCCGGATATGGTGCCTTGCTGGGCCAGAATTCCACCCTCCAGGGGAACTGAGCCCAGCATATCCGAGATGACGATCTTTCCAGTCGTCATCGACATGTGCTCAGCATACCTCCATGGGTTAGCATCCGAGCACAAAGGAAGGTCTTTTACATTGAGCTTTTCTGGGGCCCATGTGATTCTGCAAGGCACTGCATTCGCAGTTCCATTGCAGCCGCCTTCTCCTGATTCTCCTTCTGCATTTGTTGGATCATTCCAACAATAGAAGAGAGGGCCTGTCCCAGCTCTACTGGGAGACCGGCCGATGTAGAGGGACTTGAACTTCATCCTGGGCTTCTGCAAGGAGGTCTTCCTCCTGACACCCGTCCACATCAGATATCCTGTCATTTAGCTGGATGTCTTGCATCGCGACCGCGACTTCAGCATCCACCTGGATCTGAACTTAGGGGATCTCCTCTTGAGGCTGGGGAATCACTGCCTCAGCTGATGCCTTAGGGAAAAGATACGCCCTCATCTTCTCACTTGGAAGATAAGGGCCAGAAGTGTACTTTTGGAAGCCCCTTACCCAGGTACGAAGCTTCTTCCTAGCTATTTAAATGTCTCATTAATCAGGTTAGTGCACACAGTACATACCTGAGGGTCCCAATACCGGAGATCATCCTTGGAGAAAACGTATGCTGCGTGTCTCCTACAAAACTCATGTCCGCAGAGGTTCTTGCTGCTGACATTGCAGAAAGCACTTCCCCACTTCGGAGTGTCCTTCTGTAAAGAAAAGAAATTTCCATGAGTATCAAGTGAACTATGTATCACTGGATATGCATAGTATAGCATAACAATTCATAAATGAAAGACACACACTTGTGTTTCCCTCACAACCCATTGTTGCAGCCTTCCAGATAATAAAATCAAAATGGTTTATCTCTACTAGAGTAACCAATGCAAGGTTTCCAGAGGAAACAGGTGGAGCTCACACCTAGGCAATGATTTTAAAATCCTGGATAATAGACGGGGAAGACTCTGCTTCCTGTCTGAGGGCAACAGCAAAGGGCTGTGCAAGAAAACACAATAGTGTTAGAAGATACAGTGCTGTACCTAAACTTTTACTATAGTTTTCTTCTTACTGTATATGCTATACAGAAGAATACTAGTACAGTATAGGAGGATGTGTGCCGGCCTGCCTTTGCCGGCCGGCACACACCACAATTAGCTTTAAAGTATACTACTTAACAGCTATAGGGCGGCAGCCTTCTGGTTCAAATGCCTGTGCCGGCGGCAGTAGCTGCCGGCCAGCAACAGCCAGTGTTGGCCGGCAATGACTGCCGGCCAGTAACTACACAAGGTAGTACCTAGCTGCCGGCCACACTCTTGGTGGCCGGCAGACAAGGACTGACATAAGCCGGCCGGCAAAGGTCCAAGACCGATGCCAGCCGGCAGCAAAAGAACCAGAAGACTACCCCTGCCCGGCTGCCGGCCTCACAGGCCGGCAGCCGGCCTCATAGGCCGGCTGCCGGGACAGGTACAGCACTAGAAGAAAATAGAATGGATGCCGGGATAAGAGTGTACACAACCCCCCAAGCCCGGCAACCGAAAGAGTGCATATAAGGAAGGGGAGAAACTTAATTCAGGCTTCCTTGACCAATGCCGTCCGGCTCTGTCGGCAGGCATGGATGAGGGACCAAGAGAGGTCCGGGCAGCACTCGAAAACATAAGACCCTTGCCGGCCAGCATCTCAGCCGGCCGGCAATGGCCTTAGTCAATTCCACATCCCAACCTATACTAGGTCCAGAAGTAGAATGACGTACAGTACAGTAATACCCCTGCCGGCCAGCTCTGCCGGCCGGCAGGGTACAGTACAGTAATGGCAAGGCCATTACGGAGATAGAGGGGGAAGGGACAAAAGGGTCCTGCCAACCTTGCTTTAGTGACAGATCACCCGCAGCCAAGAACTCTGTCTTAGCCTAAGGGAGATCTAAGGGAAAGGGCCAGCAATACTTGCCAGCTTCCAAAGCACCAAAGCAAGGAAGGCGTTGC
>NC_090725.1:45859332-45869332 GCF_036898095.1 Palaemon carinicauda | reverse complement strand
CCTTTCTCTGGGCCTTGACCTTTGATATAGGACTTTTAAAATTTAATGACTTCCACGTCCTACTATAACAATTGTTTCCTGAAAGTTTCAATCCTGTCTGTAAAATTGTAATGAGGATGATCTTTACGCACATACACACGGACACACGGGCAGCAAATATATCCTGCTTTCTAACATCGTTGGCGGAGGGAAATATAAATTTAACCTAGGTTAGAGTTATGTAAAGTAAAAATTAAAAAAAAGGATGGTGTGTCAAATGGGTTAGGTTTTCTGAAATGGGCATACAAAGCCAAGTGCCGATATCTAATGAAGGAATTTTATATTATTTTTAGATGAGAAAAGAAACTATAAATCATCAGATAATAAAGATTAAAAATAATACTTGGAATCCTGGAAAAAAAGTTTCAAACAACTTTTGCATAGCAGTAGATTGTGTAGTCAATTGAAGATTATTATAAAAAAAATTCGAAGAATGAAAAGGCCTGACTTAAAAAAATACCTAGCATAATTGAAAATACATAACGTTGAATATCATCTAATATATCAAGTTTTCTGAATTCAAAAATGCATCCAAGACTTTAGGGCTTTGATGAATTAGGATTAATGAATAAAAGGAAGGAAAGGAGATCCAGATGATGCTGGCTAAGTAGAGGAAAGAATTGTTAGAATAAAATTCACCATTTTTTTTGGAAATACTAAATGATAATTCAATGTTGGGATATTTTTTATATACAACTTTGCTTAGTTTCCACTCACAGTGTTCCTATTTCTTATAAAATAAAAACTAGATATTTCAGAGATTGTTCAATATCAGTCTACTAATAAACATACAGAGCATCAGCTTTTGCGAGATTTAAATCACTTTACTACCCATATAATGTAATTTACTTCAGATATCCATGATAATATAAATGAAATTTTTATGAAACTTAGGAACTCATTCCTTATATTTTTTTTAATATTAACCTACATAAAAGGCCAAACTGTTCTACAAAATAACATTCCTGTTCCCTTGTTTGACTCAGTGAGCATTTATATACGAATTGCTACAATAAATACTTAGTTATAGACATTAATTCTTCCAGAACCAACAATCTTCTTCTCATAATAGTGTTTGTCAAGGGATAAGCACATGCATACACATTAACACTAAAAAACACAATCACACACACACACATATATATATATATATATATATATATATATATATATATATATATATATATGTATATATATATATATATATATATATATATATATATATATATATATATATATATATATGTATATATATGTATATATATATATATATATATATATATATATATATATATATATATATATATATATATATATATATATAAATATATATATATGTATATATACATATATATATATGTATATATACATATATATATATATATATATATATATATATATATATATATATATATATATGCATGCCAACGAACTACAGGGAAAATGGAAGTATAAGATATACGATTAAGTTCTGACTAGTTTCGTGATATTTCTTCAGAAGTTTCACGAAACTAATCAGGACTCAATCTTATATTTCATACTTTTATTTTCCTTGTGGTTGTTTTGCATCTGGGCATCACGTTTACCTGTGATTTTTACGCATATACATACATACACACACACACACACATATATATATATATATATATATATATATATATATATACATATATATATATATATGTATATATATATATATATATATATATATATATATATATGTATATATATATATATATATATATATATATATATATACATACATATATATATATATATATATATATATATATATATATATATATATATATATATATATATATACATATATATATATATGTATATATATATATATATATATATATATATGTATATATATATATATATATATATATACATACATATATATATATATATATATATATATATATATATATATATATATATATATATATATATATATGTATATGTGTGTGTATGTATATATGCATATATATATATATATATATATATATATATATATATATATATATATATATATATATATATATATATATGTATATATACGTATATATATATATATAAATATATATACGTATATATATATATATATATATATATATATATATATATATATATATGTGTGTGTGTGTGTGTGTGTGTGTGTGTGTGTGTTCATCTGTATTCTTATATAGTTGTAAAATTATACAGTATAATCCTATTATTTATCCTATTCTTGTTATCAAATATCTTACAGTCCTATTCATTTCTGTATCTCCAAACAGCGTGCAACAGGACGTTTTACGGCGACGTTGGGAAGAACTACGAAGTCTCTGTACTGCGCCCTAAGGACATCCTCACAACCTTCACCTGTCACCTCACATTCGTAGCCGAAGGAGACGAGTATGGAGATATTGTCCAGCTCACAATCCAGGACTTCAGGTGAGTTATATTCTATTCGATAATATACCATTTTTTCTATTATGATTTAGTTTGTGGTTCTTATAACAAAGACATTTTCTATCTAGAGGGGATTTTTTATATTATTATTATTATTATTACTATTCAAGCTACAACCCTAGTTGGAAAAGCAAGATGCTATAAGCCCAGGGGCTCCAACAGGGAAAAATAGCCCAGTGAGGAAAGGAAATAAGGAAATAAATAAATGAAGAGAACAAATTAACAATAAATCATTCTAAAAACAGTAACAACGTCAAAACAGACATGTCATATATAAACTATTAACAGCATCAAAAACAAATATGTCATAAATAAACTATAAAAAGACTCATGTCCGCCTGGTCAACAAAAAAGCATTTGCTCCAACTTTGAACTTTTGAAGTTCTACTGATTCAACCACCCGATTAGGAAGATCATTCCACAACTTGGTAACAGCTGGAATAAAACTTCTAGAGTACTGCGTAGTATTGAGTCTCGTGATGGAGAAGGCCTGGCTATTAGAATTAACTGCCTGCCTAGTATTACGAACAGGATAGAATTGTCCAGGGAGATCTGAATGTAAAGGATGGTCAGAGTTATGAAAAATCTTATGCAACATGCATAATGAACTAATTGAACGACGGTGCCAGAGATTAATATCTAGATCAGGAATAAGAAATTTAATAGACCGTACGTTTCTGTCCAACAAATTAAGATGAGAATCAGCAGCTGAAGACCAAACAGGAGAACAATACTCAAAACAAGGTAGAATGAAAGAATTAAAACACTTCTTCAGTATAGATTGATCACCGAAAATCTTGAAAGACTTTCTCAATAAGCCTATTTTTTGTGCAATTCAAGAAGACAGAGACCTTATATGTTTCTCAAAAGTAAATTTACTGTCGAGAATCACACCTAAAATTTTGAAAGAGTCATACATATTTAAAGAAACATTATCAATACTGAGATCTGGATGTTGAGGAGCCACCGTCCTTGACCTACTTACAATCATACTTTGAGTTTTGTTAGGATTCAACTTCATACCCCATAATTTGCACCATGCACTAATTCTAGCTAAATCTCTATTAAGGGATTCACCAACCCTAGATCTACATTCAGGGGATGGAATTGATGCAAAGAGAGTAGCATCATCTGCATATGCAACAAGCTTGTTTTCTAGGCCAAACCACATGTCATGTGTATATAGTATGAAAAGTAATGGGCCAAGAACACTACCCTGTGGAACACCGGATATCACATTCCTATAATCACTATGGTGCCCATCAACAACAACTCTTTGAGATCTATTACTTAAAAAATCAATAATAACGCTAAGAAACAACCCACCCACTCCCAACTGTTTCAGTTTGAAAACAAGGGCCTCATGATTAACACGGTCAAAGGCAGCACTAAAATCAAGGCCCATCATACGAACTTCCCGACCACAATCAAGGGATTTCTGTACAGCATTGGAGATTGTAAGAAGGGCATCACATGCTCCAAGGCCTTTACGAAAACCAAATTGCAAACTAGGGAGTAGATGATTACCTTCAGCAAACCTATTAAGACGTTTTGCCAGAAGACGTTCAAAAACTTTAGATAATATGGGAGTTATGGAAATTGGGCGGTAATCAGTGGGACTTGAGCTACCACAAACACATTTACATAGAGGAGTAACATTACCAATTCTCCAACTAGTGCTAAAAGCTCCTCTTCTTGCTAACTTGCGCAAAATAACAGATAACTTTGGAGCTAAGAAATCTGCTGTCCTTATAAAAAACAAAGGAAAAATACCATTTGGGTCTACACCTCCATAAGCATCAAGGTCCATCAACAGAGCTTTAATCTCACGAGATCGAAAAGCTAAACTAGTTAGTTTAGCCTCAGGAAAACAGGAATGAGGAAGTTCAAGTTTTTCATTACTCTGTTTACTGTCAAAAACATCAGCCAAAAGGGTTGCCTTTTCCTTTGGACAGTGAGTGACTGAGCCATCTGGTTTAAGTAAAGGAGGAACTGTTGCATCTACACTAAAGAGTGCAGATTTAAGGGTAGACCACCATTTATGTTCCTGAGTTGTACCAGAAAGTGTTTCTTTTATGGTTAAATTGTACTCCTTTTCAGTTGAGGCATAAACTCTCTGAGCCAAAGCTCGAAGCTGAGTATAGTTGTTCCAGGTCAAATCTGATCTGTTCCCCTTCCAAAGATGATAGGCCTCCTGTTTCTCCAAATAAGCACGTCTACAATCATCATTGAACCACGGTTTGTCCTTCACTCGATACCTTAGCACACGAGAAGGGATACGCCTATCAATTATGTTGACTAGATTCTCATTCAAAGGGACAACAGGATCTACACTATTATATAATTGTGACCAATTCAAGCACAAAAGATCATGTAAAATCCCATTCCAGTCTGCTTGGGATTTCATATAAATTTTACAAGAATATGATATATCAGGGACAAGCTGCTCAGTCTTCACTAATAATGAAATCAAGGCATGATCAGATGTCCCGACTGGAGAACCAACCTTACTAGTTATAACGCCAGGGGAGTCAGTGTATACGAGGTCCAAGCAATTACCAGACCTGTGAGTAGCTTCATTTATGATTTGCTCACAGCCTGATTCAGAGGCAAAGTCTAAAGCTCTTAAGCCATGGCGATCGGTAGGAGAGATAGAACTTAACCACTCCCTATGGTGAGCATTAAAATCACCAACAAAGACAAAAGAAGCCTTTCTATCATCTTCTTGTATCTTAGCCATAATGGTAAGAAGACAATCGAAGATAGAATCTTCTATGTCTGGATTCCGGTAGATCGAACACAAATAAAAGTTGTTATGCCTGCCACAAACTTTTATTACCTGAATCTCATGACATCCACATTGATAGCAGGACTTATGAGAAGCAGGGTACTCGGTCCTAATATACACCGCCATTCCCCTGGCCCTAGGGATGGCATCACGTTTCAACATTATTGGCTTCTTAAAACCAGTTATAAGGAGCTCAGATGAGTGCCTCATATTAGAAACCAAAGTTTCTGAGCACAAAAGAATATCATACTGTCTGGACGCAACTGTAAGGTCTTGGATATTTGCATGAAGACCACGAATATTGCAATACAGAAGACGACATTGACGAAATCTAGGACGTACTGGTCCCGGATTTCGCTCAATGTCTCCAGACAGCATAAGAATTAATAGAAATAAAAAAGAGACAGCATACTTAAAAACTAGATTAACAAGAATTATAACAAAAACAATACGTACAGAATTATAAACAAAGTGATTGATGATACCCATAGACTATAGTAAAAAGTCGGAAAAACTGGTCAACATGGAGGAGCCGATACACCATGCAAGGCTAAATACCCTCCAGGATAGCCACTTCAACTGAAGGGAGGACAGTAAGGATGGTTTTGAGAAGAAAAATAATCAGAAAAAGGAAAAGACAACCTCTTGATAAACCACCAGGCATCCATGGCCCTTCTATTAAGCCTCCCCAACACACCATTTCAAAAAAACAAGAGGAAGAAAAAAAAAATAAGATAGAATAGTGTGCCTGAGTGTACCCTCAAGCAAGAGAACTCCAACCCAAGACAGTGGAAGACCATGGTACAGAGGCTATGGCACTACCCAAGACTAGAGAACAGTGGTTTAATTTTGGAGTGTCCTTCTCCTAGAAGAGCTGCTTACCACAGCTAAAGAGTCTCTTCTACCCTTACCAAGAGGAAAGTACACTGAACAAATTGCAGTACAGTAATTAACCCCTAGGGTGAAGATGTGTTAAGTATCTCATTGTTGTCAGATGTATGAGGAAAGACGAGAATATGTAAAGAATAGGCCAAACTATTCTGTGTAAGTGTAGGCAAAGAAAAAATAAGCCGTGACCAGAGAGAGGGATCCAATGCATTACTGTCTGGCCAGTCAAAGGATCCAATACCTCTCTAGTGGTAGTATCTCAACGGGCGGCTGGTGCCCTGGCCAACCTACTACCTATATGAAAAGAGCATTTCATATTAAGATTAAGTTTATAATTCTCATAACCTCGTTGTTTTCTATCTGATTGGGATTTCTGAAATGAAAATGTAATTTGGTCCTCTCTGTTACATTTCAAAAAGTAACTATAAATATTCTAGGTATAAATATATTAATGTTCATAAAAAAAAAAACCAATACACCATTCATGTCATTACGTTTATCGAAAACTTTTAATCAGTTTAAACTTCAGTAGTTCCATAAATTCAAGTAAATTAACATTTTAAACTATCATCATAGCTTGAACAGAGTCTCATCGATACTACGTGGTATGGGGCTCTCAGAACAAAATTGAAGGCAAATATGATTAAATAGGTATTTAATATTGTACATGGAATCAAATTTTTTTTATTAGAAAGGCTAATTATATAAATATAAATATATATATATATATATATATATATATATATATACATATATATACATATATATATATATATATATATGTATATATATATATATATATATATATATATATATATTTATAAACATATTTATATAAATTTATATATGTATATATATATATACATACATACATACATATATATATATATATATATATATATATATATATATATATATATATTTATATATATATATATATATATGTGTGTGTGTGTATGTATATATATATATATATATATATATATATATATATATATATATATATATATATATATATATATATATATATATATATATATATATATATATATATACATATATATATATATATATATATATATATATATATATATATATATATATATATATATATATATATATATATATATATATATATATATATATATATATATATATATATATATATATATATATATATGAATTATGCTGTTTAGAAAATTTTTAGACCATCTTTCTGTCTAGCTCTCTGTCCATATGTCTATTTCCATACATCACAGTTTCTGTTATCTCAGTCAAACTTGTCTACTATCGTTCCAGAATGCTTCTTTGATATTACAATCGATTAAATAAAAGTTATAAAACCCTCTGCCAACCAGCCTTTGGTATTTTGCTGATGATGTCATTAGTTGACCTTTGATTTTATTCACTAATTGCAGACGGTTTCTTTCCGTCCCTTGGGGAAAATCACATAGGAATATTGAGAATCGTTTACAGGAAGTGGAAGGTTACGAACACAAAATATATTTTAATATATAATAGCGTACACTTTTATGTTCTATATGGCAAATGGCTTTCTAGTTTTAATCTTATTATTATTTTTTTTTTCAACGAAAATTTCTTCGAATATTTGAACAAGAGCAAAATGTGGATACCTAATGCAACCTTATCCCAGATTCATAATGTTTGAATGTAATATGAAAATCAGAATAAAAATAAAAGTACCTCGAATATTATTATTATTATTATTAAATGCTAAGCTACAACCCTAGTTGGAAAAGCAGGATGCTATAAGCCCGGGGGCCCCAACAGGGAAAATAGCCCAGTGAGGAAAGGAAACAAGGAAAAATAAAATATCTTAAGAACAGTAACAACATTGAAATAAATATTTTCCATATAAACTATAAAAAGCTTAACAAAACAAGAAAAAGAGAAGTTAGACAGAATAGTGTGCCCGAGTGTACCCTCAAGCAAGGGAACTCTAACCCAAGACAGTGGAAGACCATGGTACAGAGGCTATGGCACTACCCAAGACTAGAGAACAATGGTTTGATTTTGGAGTGTCCTTCTCCTAGAAGAGCTGCCTACCAGAGCTAAAGAGTCTCTTCTACCCTTACCGAGAGGAAAACAGCCACTGAACAATTACAGTGCTGCAAATAACCCCTTGAGCTAAGAAGAATTGTTTGGTAATCTCAATGTTGTCAGGTGTATGAGACAGAGGAGAATATGTAAAGAATAGGCCAGACTATTCGGTGTCTGTGTAGGCAAAGGGAAAGAACCGTAACCAGAAAGAAGGATCTAATGTAGTACTGTCTGGCCAGTCAAAGGACCCCATAACTCTCTAGCGGTAGTATCTCAACGAAAATTGTAGATTCCCAATGCAACCTTATCCAGAATCCATATGTGAATTTAATCTGAAAATCAGAATTTAGATAGAAATTACTCTGAATTTTATAAAATCAGTAAATTTTAAACTCCCAATGCAACTTTATCCAAAATTCATAATATGTGAATTTAATCCGAAAATCAGAATTTAGATAGAAATTACTCTAAGTTTTATAATATCAGTAAATTGTAGATTTCCAATGCAACCTTATCCAGAATCCATAATATGCAAATGTAATATCAAAATCAGAAATTGAAATTAATTACTCTGAATATCATAATCTTAGGAAATAGTACATTCTTAATGCAACCTTATCAAGAATCTATAATATGTGAATGTAATCGGAAAATTGGAATTTAAACAAACATTACTTTGAATATTTTAATATTATTAAACTGTAGATTCCCAATGAAATCTTAAGCAGAATCCATAATATGTGAATATATTCTGAAAAACGGAAGAAAATATTGACTGATAACTTTGAATCATAAAAGCGTTCCGAGCATTAAACTGTCATATGTCTCGCACTCCCTCAATCCTAGAAACAGACTTGGAATCCTTTGTGAATCATAGTTTGCTGGAGTTTAATTAGAATGGCTGAGACTTTATGATTTTCCGCACTAGTTTCCATCTTCAAAGGGTTTTCTTTTCACTCAGGACTTTTCTTCTCCAGAACCTCGACATAAGAGAGGAGAGACGAGGACTCATTTTTCTGCTCATTCCACGACCAGGACTATTTTTCAACATTCTTCATGGGAATTTTTTTTTTTCTTTTTCAACTTTGGCTGCATGGTTTTGGGATGGTGTGGGTCGGTTCATTGGTGACTGCAAGCTACTAAGGATATGAAAAACCGATTTTTTAAACCTTTCTAAAGAGTTACGCTCCTTTTGATATTTTCATCTTCACCTTTACTTAGGATTCGATTTGATAAACACGTCGTTTAACAAGATGAACTAAAAAATATTAAAACAGAAATAACCATTACTTCCTGAATATTTATATTATATTATGCAAGATATATAACTTAATAAAAATTATGATTTTGTATACTAATCTCGAGTGAATCATGAGAAAATATCAAGAAGAATATTTACTACTGTGAGAATATTTTTTTTTTTTATAAAACCACTAGAATATGAACACGTGTCTGAATATTTTCAGTCCTGGTTCAATGTTTTCACATTAAGTTAAACATGAGTAAAAGTTCTTGTGGGCGGGGATAATATAAACAAGAGGAACTTAGTGTGTGGGAGGTGAAACCTTGGCTACTACGTGCTTTAAATGTCAGGAAGAATCTGCCGGTGTAGGAAAGTGTAATGTGACGAGCTCGGTAGAGATATAAACAATACAAAAGTCTAGAGATACCTGGTTTAATTAACGAAAAAAAAAAAAAACATGTATTTTTATGACCTCAGTGAATCATATTAGGGTGAAAATTATATCACAAAAATATAAATAA
>NC_090725.1:45846832-45854332 GCF_036898095.1 Palaemon carinicauda | reverse complement strand
TATATATATATATATATATATATATATATATATATATATATATATATATATATAAATTATATAATTATGTATATATATATATATATATATATATATATATATATATATATATATATATATATATATATATATATATATATATATATATTTATATATATGTATGTATCATAGTAACGCCTAATAAATTTTATGCAAAATGTTTTGTTCCCTATTTGATATGCTGTTTAAAACTCAATTATAATCTAGAGCAGCAGGTGTACATAGAAATACTATCAAGATATTTCTTCAGGCCATTAGGGCTAAATACAGTAGTTTGCTATATACTTGCTTTTCCTCAAAACCTGTTAATTTTTCGTTACGATATTTAAGTATATCTTTTTACGAACATATATGATAAAGATACAATGATATATCCAATTTCAAATGATAATTTATGAAAAATAATTCTTTATATTTTCCTCTTTCAGATTTGGGGATCCTGTGACTTAGTCCACGATCACCTTTTAGTGTATGATGGCAACTCAACTGATGCCCCGCTCTTCCTGAAAGTGTGTGGTTCAGGTGTCATGCCTCCAATCACTTCTACTGGACCTGAAATGTTAATTGTCTTTACAACCTCTCGATTTGACGAGCCGACTCAAGAAACCCTTATGCCAAGAACCCTTGGTTTTGAATTGAATGTAAAGGTGACTTATCTAGATATGGACTCGTGGAAGTTTGCTAGGAATAGGCAATGCGTTTTCCATATCTTTGGTGCTAACAACTCTACTGGGGAGGTCACCTCTGTAATCAGTACCCAACCACAGAATTCTTCCTGCGTTTATCTCTTCCATGGTGAATCTCACGAAGTAGTTTGGATTCATTTCCGAAAATATGAAATTCTCCCTAAAATGGGGCATTATCATATTAATATGACTGAATGCATAAACCCTCTGAGGATTTATGATGGAAACCGATATGACCCTTCTGCACCATATGGGTCTCCTAGAGCGAGACTCATACAGGAACACTGCACTGCTAGACCTCCATCCATGTGTGCCAGGGAATATCTCCCTAATAAATCTGCTCTTGCTCCAAATGTCAAAGCATGTACAAGAAATGAGAGCTACGTTGCTACTGGGCCAAAACTCACTGTCGTTCAATATTACAATGAATCTACTGCTGCTCTTGGCATGGACTTTATTCTTCGTTATGAGTTTGTAAACACCAGGCCAGGATATCGCCCATCAAATGGTAGTGAATGTGATTATGAGGCAATAAGTGATGGATATTCTCTTCGACAGGGTAAAATATTTTCTCCTCAAACATCAGTTTTGTATGGTAGGTGGGGGCGTCGAAAGCTTTCTTGTCAATATCGTCTAACAGCTCATAGTGATGAGGTTGTCCATGTAACTATCACAAAGTTTCACAGTGCTTCTCGATCGTGTGTCACAACTACTAACAATTTTACAAGTCAGTGGGACTGTGACAATAGGTCTGGACAGACAGCTTCTCTCATTGTATCTGAATACCCATGGCAGGATATTGAGGTTCCTAGACTTTGTACTTGTGACTATTCTGCTCTTCCTATTAACTATGAGTCTAAGTCTCAGGAATTAAGGCTCAAGTTTGAAGTTAATAATATGGAAGATACCCATGATTACAAAGATTTCATGTTTGAAGCCCAGTATGAATTTGTTAAAAAGGCTTCTTGTAAGAAAGCTCAAAGGTTACAAGGCACAAGTGGAGAAATTGTTTTTCAGAAGGCTAACCACACTGAAGACAAACCATGTGATAACTATCCGTGGCTTCTCCAAACTTCAGATGAAAACAAATCCATTTACTTCAGAATACGAGGCTACGATCATATTGACAAAAACTGCTCTACCACAACACGCCTACTTGTATTCAAGGTGGGTCGGCTGAGGCCAGTGGGTGTTCTTTGCCCTGATCCAAGTAGCAAGAATGTTGTGGAGTTGTTCAGTTTTGCTTGGCAAGGCTCAGGAAATCTTGTGGAACAGTCAACAGATAAGTTAATACTTGAGGTTTCAGGAAGAGACACAATTCATGACAATGGTCCACACACTCTTTCATGGCTTCAAGTATCCCCTGCAAGACAGTATGACTGGTCATCTGAGGGGATAGTACGGGCATGCCAGCAGGAATGTCCAGAACTTGGAGTATGTATTAGTGAAGATCTTTGGTGTGATGGGATACACCACTGCCCATCTGGACACGATGAGCTCATTGCACACTGTTTCTTCCTCTCTGTTCCTTGGGCATATATTGGTATTGGATCCGCATTGAGTATTTTACTTCTTGTTGCTGTAACAATTTATGGAGCCTCTCGACTTCGGGCTTCAGACAAAAAAGCACACCAGCATCAACAAATTCCTACTCTTCCCACAGCATCAGAATCTCTCTTTTCCTCAGATAAAGAGGTTGCAGAGAGAGATGGTGGTGTTACCTCTGCTTATAGCCTTGATTACAGTGAAGTGGACTATGTTACAACGTTATGAGGCACACAGCAATTAGTTCCTTTAAACTCTTCTCAACAATTAGCAGGTTTTAATTATACTCAGTCTCTGACGAGACGTGGCAAACGAAAGCCTTTAGTAAGTTTTAGCAATACACAATCATTAAAGAGAAGAGGTAAAGGAATTCCATTATCTAGCTTCAATGGAGCTTATCAACTTACAAGTTTTAGGTCGAATCAACCAATAACAAATCTAAGTCCCATCCAGTCCTTGACAAGTCTGACTGGGGGAAATTCTCTATCTAATCTAAGTCCTATTCCCTCGTTAGTAAGTCTTAATACGTCACAATCACTTGCTGGTCGTGAATCTTCTCATTCACAGGGGGATTTTGGGAGTGGTCATTCCATTTCTAGTACGAAAGCTTCTCAAAACATGCCTAGTTTTGAAGCTGCAATTAATCAGCTAAAATCTACCTTGAAAAGCAGCCAAGGACACTCAGCATTCCAAAATATTCAGTCACAAGATAATTTTGACATATATAGCAAGCCTAAACTAAACAATAAAAGTACGGTGCCAATTACAGATTTCAATAATATTCCTCAGTTTGCTGAACCTGATACAGCTGAGCTAATTACAATAGACCCTAGTCAGTCATTTGTAAGTTTCAATATTATAAATCCACCATCATACTACATCACAACTCATTCAGTTACAAGTGCTAGTAGCAAATTAACTTTTTCTGAACCTGATTATGATAAGTATTATCTTAATACAGACACTTTAAAAAAGCCTACCTCTGGGGACCCTCAAGGTCACAGTAATGTCAAGGTCTCTAATACTGGTCATTCACATAATAAACATTCTAGTTCTTCAAAGTCTCATTCTAGTTCCAAACACTCTAGTAAGGAAAGAGAGGGTAAATCTTCATCAGGCCATTCTCACTCTAATTCTAAGTCACACTCTAGCAGTCACTCTCATGGAGAATCTAAATCTGCTACTATACCTCGATCTGATTCAAATACTAAACACTCGAAGTCCTCGAATAAAGAACACACTGAGTCTAGTTCTAAACATTCAAAGTCTTCAAGTAAGGAACAGACTGAGTCTGGCTCTAAACATTCAAAATCTTCAAGTAAGGAACAGAATGAGTCTGGCTCTAAACATTCAAAATCGGATAGTCATTCTGGTCACAAATCCTCAACTTCTCACTCCCACAGTTCTAAATCTTCTAAATCAAAGCCAGGTCATCACCGCTCACACAGTAGCGGTAAGAGTCACTCACATAGTCATTCTCATAGTAGCTCAAAACACCATCATTCAAAGTCAGATCCAAGTCACAGTTGCTCTCATGAGAGCGAAAGTAATACCCATACGCTGCCAAACCCTAAAACCAATCAGTCAAAAACCAGCCCAGGTTCTAGCAAATCTCTTAATATCCCAGTAACCACCCAATCATCAACTAGTCCAAGCAATACTTTGCCAAAATCTATTTCTAATTCACACCACTCCTCAAATACACCAAAATCTGTCCAGCCAAAAACTAATCCAAACGCAAGCAGGTCCCAATCTAGCTTAAGCACAAGTCAACCTGAGGCCAGTACTAGTACTACACCAGCACTGCCATCTCCTCAACCTACAGATACCAGGAGCGTTCGGGCCTTAATTAGCTTTTATGAAAGCAGTCTATATTCATTAGCTTCCATGAATGCGCCCATTTCCCTCACTGCTCGCAATGCTCCAACCTCTCAGCCTCCCCCATCTCATGAAGGGGAGGAAGACCAAGATGATCTCTATGCTCGTCCTCATGGAACAGGTAGCTCACGCAGGAGGGGGAATGATGCTCCAAACAATCACCCTCGGCCAATAGTTCCCTTAAACACCCATCCCCATCCACTGGCCGCCCTCAATACACCTACTAGTCATCCACGCCGGGCCCATTAGTGCTGGTAGATGTCTCGTCATACTGGGAATATTCAAACTTCTTATACATTCTAAGAATTTACCAAAGTGCTGCAAAGAATTACTACTTCTACATTTGGCACAGAATGAAGTCATACAAACTTCTCCTTCATCGCGATAAGGTAAAATTCATAGGGTGAATAGCAAGTTTCAATAATTCCGATAACCAATTCTGCTCAATCTGTATATTCTCATAGGAATGTTCAATCCAGTTTCAATAAATAAAAAAAATAGAAATAAAACCTCAATTTTTCCTAAGTCAAGTAGCTAGCGATAGTAGATGGGTTATCTGCTGACCAAAGAATAATGTTGTGTCTCGTATTATTGTGATGTAAGATATTTGCTGCAAATTCAGTCTTTATTCGTCTATCACTAGTATCTCGATTCTTTTTTTTTTCTGTAAATAGCTGGTTATTTATACATCTTCACCATTCATATTTTCTTACAAGTACTTTGGTGACTACCTTCAGTCACTTGTTTCTAAAATTCTTAGAGTAATGTGCTTTTAGGAGAGTTTGCTTCAAATTAGTCGCCCCTATTCGTCCCAGGAGAATTTAAATCTATCTGTCTAAAGTAAATCCTCGTCGTTGTTTTGTTTTGACAGTTAGTTGTTACGAATGTTGGTTGCTACTTTTAGAGGTAGACTCAGCTGGTATTACAAATTAAAAGTAAAAATAAATTCCTAAATAAAAAAAGTAAAAGAATTTATAGATAAACTGTTGTTGATTACATTCAGATTCCTACTTAGGCATTCCATTTTCCGAGTTAAAGACCACATAGCCGTTCGTTTGGATGCTTTTGTTCATGGAGTAAAACGCATAGGTTGTTTGTCATATGAAAAACTATTATATATATATATGTATAACATTACAACTGCCACTGACCTGTAAATATTAAACTGTATTTTTAAATAAGTAGGACGTTGCTTTAACACGAATCACATGTACATATTGCACATTCATGGATATTTATACCTGTTTTTAATGTACAGAGCCCTGAGCTGAAAGTGTTTGTATAATGTGATATGTATTGTAGTAAATTGTGAATAAAATTCATAAAAGTTTATAAAAAGTTAGCCCCATTTAATGAAGATATTGTTCTATTTGTAGATTAACACATTTATTGTTATCATAGTGAATGTGTGGAGGGAAATAAAGTAAAGAATTTTATTGTAAATATACGTGTTGATGATGGCGCGTCTTGCTGTTTCAAAAGTCTATGCTACAAAACTGTACATAATGTAATAAAGTTTCTCAGTAAGGTTTCTATAATTCATCCCAAAGACATGATTATGTTGCTAAACTCAACGTGTTTTTTTATTGCAATTGAATTTCAAAATGTTGTAAGTAATTCAAAGAATACTTGAACGAAACCTAATTTAAATCTACGGCTCCCGTATTATGTTGAATAGAAAAATATGATTCGATATATATATATATATATATATATATATATATATATATATATATATATATATATATACATGTGTATATATATACATGTGTATATATATATATATATATATATATATATATATATATATATATATATATATATATATATATATATGTATATATATATATATATATATATATATATATATATACGTATATATATATAATTTATACAATTTGCTACTGAGAATAAAGCTAGACATATTTCACTTCTTACAATGGGCACAGACTTAAGAAAAGAACTTTCAAATGAAAACATGAAAGCTGATAAGATAAACTTCAAAGTTCTCAGAAGGAAATCACATAATGCGTAGATGCAACTGAATGTAGATTAGATACATTACCAAATAATTATTATGCTGAATCTCAACTCACTTTGACTACGTCAAGATGATATCGTATAATTAGGTCTATTATGAGCTATCATTAAACATGTTAATGATGGTGAAACAATATTCAAAGTCTTCCGAAATCTGTTCGTCTAATACTGAGAAACCTGTTTATCGTCAGTCATTACTGCATGCAGCAATTAGCCATTATGGATACAGCAGTATAGTCTACATATTCCTATTATTCACGTTATTAACGCTAGCTTCTACGCTCGTTATTGGGAAATAAGAGAAGGTAACATGAATGGAAATTCTATGTTCATGAAGACTATAACATTCAGAGCAGTTCAGATAACTTTAATGTCTAAGGAAATATTTCCTAAGGAAATAAATTAGTAGTAGTATCAAGATAACGTCTAGTAAAACATATATGAATCATCAAATTTCTGCATTATTCTTGATGGGTTGTTTATAATGCTACATCAATGGTGCTTTCAATAATACAAAAACTACAAGAAATCATTATGACATTTGAACGAAAAATTTACTTTATTACTAGAATCAAGCAAGAATGGATGTAGATTTTCAATTATGAAGTGTACTTATAATTAAATAGAAATTTTAAGTAAATTTTTTTTTTTTCAAAACTTTACTCAATCATTTTGTAGACTACGGAAATAACATAGAGAACTAAGAGGAATGCTATGTTTTAAATTTGAAACGGATTTTCCATGAAATTTATACATAAAAACCTTTCTTTAAAAGAGAAAACGCTCAAATCGTTAAGATAATATTAGTGAAGGAGAGGCTTTTGTGAAATAAATAAATAAATATATATATATATATATATATATATATATATATATATATATATATATATATATATATATATATTTATATATATATATGAATATATATATATATATATATATATATATATATATATATATATATATATATATATATTTAAATATACATATATATATATATATATATATATATATATATATATATATACACATATATATAGATATGTATATATATATATATATATATATATATATATATATATATATATATATATATATATATATATATATATATATTTTAACCTTAATAATCTAATATTGGGGATAGCTAAGGCTTAATTGGTTGAACTATGTTGCTTTAACCAAGTGAGCGAAATGAAATGGTAAAACTAAATATCCGGAATAAATATAAAGTGTACAATCTTTTTATTGCTTCTATGTATGCATAAACATATCATACATGCTCCCCAGAAGTTTCAGCCAATTATTTTTA
>NC_090725.1:45819332-45834332 GCF_036898095.1 Palaemon carinicauda | reverse complement strand
TTTTGGTTTTTATCTAATTGCAAAACTTACCATATTATAGATAAAGAAGTCACACGACAAGAAAATATGTAGTCAAGCCCCTTATTGGCATTATACGGTATACTAAATTCTGCCGCATGCAAAGATTGTTTCTATGATTATGTACGATTTTTGGCCAATGACGGATGATATAGTCATGAATCAAATTATTTTTCAAACTTCTATGGTTTCATGATCAAGACTTTCCCCGACTTCAAATTATCTTTAATCTATTTCTTCATCAGATGCAGAATTTAGGTTTTTAATTGATGTGTTCGCCATCCTTTGCATTCTTAATGATTTTCTACTTGAACAGTAGACTTCAAAGCAGATCTTGGTTGATGGTAGCCTAAGCGTTAATTATTACAGGTTAGCATATAATTATTATTCTATTCCAAATCATTATTCTGCAAGGCAACTCTCTATGCCCTCTAAATTAGGGGGATGTGCCCTTTTGGAATATGGTATAGTTTAGTCTACTGTATACGCCAAAAGGGCGGCTTGCATACGTTTGTGTAACTACTAATTTTGTAATATAGTGAGTTGTGCAATATAGTAAAAAAAATATATATTTATTTATTTTTTATTGGTTTTATATAGTATCTTCAAGCAATGATTACTAAGTCTCGGTTCAACACATTTCATAGCCAAATTATGTTTGTATTATTTTCAATACATAGTTGTCAATGGTCTCAAGTCTTTTCCTCTTCGCAGGTCCTGTTAAAAGCAGAACTTTGTCCATAGATGAGCTTTGTTAAGATTTGCCGATTGCTCAATGAAAAAGGCTAGAGGACTAGGAGTGCTCTAAATGCATCGTTTTCTAAAAATTGCCTTTAGAAACGGCTACACTATGGTAAACATATGAGCTATTCTTAATTTTGGAAGTTAACAGAACCTGAAAGACTTCTTTTTTTCTTTTATCCTGGATATGTATTGATGATACCTTTGCCATCCTTATTTGTTGCTAAGCAGATACACACCATCGTCCTTTCTGTTTTGTTTTCAGTGCTAGGTGGAATGCCTGATGAAATTGTTAATGAGGTAGTTAACAGCAGGTGGGGCAGATGGGATGGGAACCATGCCCCTTTACCTGTCAACGTTTCTTCACTTAAGTTTCCGGTTGCACCGTGTACTGATATACGGATGCGCCGTTAGGTGAAATTCTCATTTTCTTTTTCTTTCTGGATGCGATTACTGGCTGTTGGTTATTTTTGGGAGGCAAGACACTTGGTGTGGAAAATAGACTTCACTATTTTGTATATAAAGCATATAAGATCTTTTTGGTTTTTAAGAATACTAGACTGGCTGATATGTATTTCCTTTGTCTACACTGAAGGACAGTAAAGGTGGGCAATGAATCTTTTTTAGAGTTCACAGTTGATAATAGAATTTTTTCGCGTTACGAAGTATAGCGAAAAATAATTGTCCTAACGACATGTAAGCAGATCTTAAGTGTCTTGTTACTTAAGTTCAGTTGTTATGTAGGCAGTGGCCAATGAGAATTTAGTGTTGGGTGAAACGTATTCAATGTTTGAAGAGGTATTTAGTAAGTGGTCACTTTCTAGCGCACGCTAGCCCGAGCAAGTCGAATTTATTAGCCAGGACGCCAGGCAGGGTCAAATACAGCTTCAGATGTGAATAGTGTTTTCACGCTAGCAATCAGAATGCTGAAACCGTTTCAAGAAGTGATGGACAATCTATTATCCGATTTCCAGCAGAATATTCAACAAGTATCCGCACCTCGTTAAAGTATGATGGAAATCCATTTGAATGAGCATCGCGTTATTTTGAGGAAACTGATACGAAAATGTTAGCATTAGATGCGATTGTTTATCAACTTGGAGGACAAGGAACATCTAAAACTGCTGCAGAAACGAGTTAGTACGCAAAGAGCAGCATCGTCGAAAGTGTCAAGCTAGTTAAATATCGAGGGAAAGTGTGGATTCATATCAACTTTGATGGAAGAAGTCTAGAGCTCAATAAAGGCCGAGAGTTGACATTGGAGCCGGGAACGTACCAAGAAAGACGTCGAAAAGATAAGTGAAAATATAGCTGTCTTTATTTTGTATACTTAACAGTTGGTACAAGGAAATTGGAACATTGTGTTTACTTTATTTTATTGTTTTTAATCGCCTGTTGGTTGTAGTTATTCACAATACATTGAACAGAATTAGATTGGGATAGTCATTGACGTCTAAAAGGTCGATCATAAAATTCCATTTCAAAACCGTTAATGTGGTTGTTGGATTGGGTAACAATAGGTCAGAAAGGGACGAATCAGAGTTTATTAAAAGAGAATGGGTGACACTGGTATCAGAAAAACTAAGGAATAATTCCTTTGACGGTGACCAAGAATGGAAATGGTAAGCAAAGGCTGGTTTTTTATTACAAACTTTTTAAGGATTTAATCAGTCTACAGTCTGCTTATCGCATAGAAATCTATTAAAACGTTGCCAATATCTTTCTCATTGGGGAAAAATGTAAAAGGTTTTTATAATGGATTATCTTTAGATATTTTTGAAAGCAGCGGTACATCTTTACTAAAGTTCTTAAGTCTGTTAGATATTGGAGATCTAAGGAAGTGAAGATTGAAGTATTTTTAGATGATGGCATAGCTGCGGATGGTTGTTTTGAAGGGGCATCGGATGCTAGTTATTTACTTTTAAAAGCTTCAAGATTTGGATTTATTTACAAGAAAGTATAATTGGTTTTCAGACTCTTAAATTGTATTTGGAAAGGTTTACAGAGGACGAATACTGAAGGCAAATTTTGTAACTACAGTATTAGGATAAACTATGTCGTTAAAGATCTTGTTTAGATGCCAAACCTTCTGAATTAACAAAAACGTTATTTTAACGAATATCTTTTGGACAGAATTGTCTGTTACATAATTTCCACGAAATTTGTCGTGAGAAGTATTGTTAAAATGTAAACGATAAAGTATTTCTGTATTTTTACATATTGAGCAAAGCTAGTTGAGAACTTAATGAAGAAATATCAGATGCTCTGGTTGAGATCACGTTTTGACGCAGAAATTCATTCTTTTTATTTTGGTCGTTACTTTAACTATATACTTTCATCAGACTTATTTAACCTATTACTTCATTGTGACGCCTAAGTTGTAGGCAGTTTATCACTATATTGTGACGCCGATAATGTAGGCAGTTTATCACTATATTGTGACGCCTATAATGTAGGCAGTTTATCACTATATTGTGACGCCTAAGGTGTAGGCAGTTTATCACTATATTGTGACGCCTAAGATGTAGGCAGTTTATCACTATATTGTGACGCCTCAGATGTACTGTAGCAGCTTAGCACTATATTGTGACGCCTCAGATGTAGGCAGTTTAGCACTATTGTGACGCCTCAGATGTAGGCAGTTTAGCACTATTGTGACGCCTCAGATGTAGGCAGTTTAGCACTATATTGTGACGCCTCAGATGTAGGCAGTTTATCACTCTATTGTGACGCCTAAGATGTAGGCAGTTAATTACTATATTGTGACGCATCAGATGTAGGCAATTTATCACATTGCGAAGCCTCGGATGTAGGCAATCTTATCAATATATTGCAACGCCTCATAGGAAATTTACCGCTATATTGCGACGCTTCAGACATAGGAAATTTACCGCTATATTGTGACTCCTCAGATTTAATAGTTATATTATGACGCCTCTGGTGTTGGGAAATTTATATGTTGTGACACCTCAGTAGTAGGTTTGGAGTAATTCTGAAGTTTTTAGCGATGAATACAGCGCATTTTTTTATCATGAAAAGAGTGGTTGGAAACTGGACAGCAAATGAATTTTTTTAAATTAAACATGAAGGAGCAGGAGGCAGTCGACAGAATTATGTAAAGTACTTTGGCTATGTTTGAACGTTGTTTCAGATAAAAGATTTTCGATTTTAATGCAAGTAGGTAGCAAAAAGCCAGATTTGGAAATCATAGAAAACAAAGAATTTAAACTTGTACTGAATACACTGTTCAGGTCATCAATGTATGTAAGCCCAGAAAGAGTACAAAAGAGTGGATATTTTGAAGTGTTGTCAACTAACATGGATGAATGGTCAATATTTGCTTACATTTTTCAGAGTTATGGACTTGTGAGAGTTATTCATTCTTTAGACTGTTTTGCTACTTTTAAAAATATGTTGAGGTTTTTAATCTCTAATATTGGTGTCCCGGTACAGAGGGAACTGATGCTTTAACTTGAGGTTTGGTGCTTTATACCAAAAGTTATTAATAAAATGGAGGTAAAAATTCTTAAGTAGAATATTCCAGAGTGAAAGTCCTCTCCATCTTGACTGTTGATATTAACGAGGGAAGCTTTATTGTTAAATTTTGAGTGTTTACGTAACAAAAGGTTATTACACACGGCAAAGAGGGAAATTTTTCGCTGAAATTTAACTTTGATATAGAAGGTAAAGGTTTTTGAAATTATAAGTATATATGTACAATGTTTTATTTTTGGAATCTGCTTTCCAGGATCGTGAATACAAAGAAATGCCAGCAGTCGTCTTTAACGGTGGCATCTAATTTGGACAGGAAATTGGGGGACCTCAGTTGTCATGAGCATATTCTATCATGATGAATGACAGCACCGACAAGGCCTACCAACTTGTCTTTCAACAAAGAGAAGCTTACAATAATGGTCACGAGCAAAGCGAAATGCCATTGTATGTTGCTTTATTTATGACTCTTCTATTAGATTCCGGCGCTTTAGTAACCTCCAGTGATCAGGCTATTTATGCCATAACGTGCATGCATGAAATGAGGGGTTACATAGATCCAACGGAAAATTCACTTGTTAAAGCTTTGCAAGCACCTGTGAAACATTAAGCTGGTAGATCGGTGCATACAAAGGATCTTTTTGATAATATGGTGTTGCAAAATCCGTGCGGATTATATTTTCCTATATTGAAAAACTTCTTTATTATTTTGATAGATCATTAAGGTTTTCTTATGAGATTTGGGGAATTAAGTTTATTGTAATTTGAAGATTTCTTAGTTGAACAGAAAAAAAAAAAATTAAATCACCAATACTGTGAAGTTTTTGATATCGGAAGTTATCACAAATGCTTTTCCATATTTGATGTATTTTGCTTGATGCAGAGGAAGCTGGAATGATTTTGTCCTTTGATCGATTTCTCTTTAAGAAGTTTTTTAAAAGGTCTGTAATTTAACCAAAAATAATTTTTTGTTAAAACTGTGGCTACAAGTTCAAACATCGCAAACGATAACGTCAATGATAGGTGTCTTCATAGACATGAGTGTTGGTAGTCTGTTTCAAGTAAACATGTTTGTCAAAGGCTTCAAAAAGAGGTTAAATGTGTAAATCATTCAATCGGAGCATTTATTTCTCTCTCTCCATTTTTTTTCCTTCTCTCCCTTTCTTTGGTATTATCTAGGGTCAACCGGCACGGTGCGCTATAATGCAATTTAATGTTTTATTATGTTTATACCTGTAGTGTAGAGAATGCGGAGTGAAGTGAGGACTAGAATTTTTTCGCGTTACGAAGTATAGCGAAAAATAATTGTCCTAACGACATGTAAGCAGATCTTAAGTGTCTTGTTACTTAAGTTCAGTTGTTATGTAGGCAGTGGCCAATGAGAATTTAGTGTTGGGTGAAACGTATTCAATGTTTGAAGAGGTATTTAGTAAGTGGTCACTTTCTAGCGCACGCTAGCCCGAGCAAGTCGAATTTATTATTATTATTATCATTATTATTTATTAGTAGTACAAGAGTGAGGTTCCACCACTCAAATTTGAGTTACTCTGCATTATTGCCGTGGATACACAGGTTTCCATAGTTTTTTCAAAACTTGATATTTTGTTTTTTATCTATGGTTTTTCCTGGGCGGCAGAGGAGGCTTCTATGTTAATTTGAAAGTTTGTTCATTTTGTTTTAAATATGCACTGCTATATCAGTACAGAAGTTTGTAGAATTTATTAGAATGTGATGTTATATATAAATTGTTTTTTAAAAAGTATGATTCATTAGAAAAATAAACCTGGCGTCAACCGGCACGGTGCGCTATAATGTAGGGTCAACCGGCACGGTGCGCTATAATGCAATTTAATGTTTTATTATGTTTATACCTGTAGTGTAGAGATTGCGGAGTGAAGTGAGGACTGATAAAAATATTAGGACCAGCAAAAACTTATATCTAACGTATGTTAATTTCTACAATCCTACAATCTGTTTCATCAACAACCACCAGTTATTCGATCCTTGTCTAGCTCAAGATTTCATTTATACGCATGTACTGTTGATTTTCCGTTCAGACTGGATCTTCTTTGTTACGTAACTGGAATTTCTGTGTGTTCCCACCTTAACATAAATTTTCCTTACCTTAACCAGGAGTGGAATCCCTAAAGAATTCCCGCTAGATATGTCTAAAACCACCACGCCCATTGTTGAATACACGCCATATGGTAGACGGTTAGGACTCGTGAAACCACAAAGGAAATTAAACATCTCTTATTGTCAAGCGGGTTGCATTCTAGGACCTATATCCCGTCTGCAAGCAAAGCGATTAAACATCTCTGTTAATGTTTCCTTTATTTTTAAACATTTTTAACAGCGTTTGCCTCTCTTCACGTAGTCTTAACACCACTCCCCTTTTGGCAAACTCTACCATGTGATCATGACCGACTGCCCCTTGGATCCCCTTGGTCAATGACGAATTTTCAAAGCGGGCCTCACAGCTTCGCCCCACCAATATCCTACGTGACTCATATTCCTTGGATTAAACAATCACCAGCTAACCAGGTAACATCCGTGGTCTGTAATATAAAAAGAATAAATCATATATGTATGTGAATTGAAATCTTTTATAGCTAGCCAACAGAGGAAAAAAAAATAGAGCGACAGACTTAGAGATAAAGGCATTTTGAGACACATAAAGACTGAAAATAGATTTTTCTCAACCTAACAATAATGACTAGGGCTAACTCAAATATTTCATGATGCGAACAAACAAAATAAATTATAAAATTTAATAACGGGTCTTATCTTCTAAATGTATAAGTAACTAAAGTATGTAAGTTTCTTATTATCAAATATGATAAAACTTTACGGGTTCCTACTAGTTACTTAAAAAAAAAAAAAATAAAATATGTGATTAGGATATTCGATAATGATAGCTGATATTAGGAAACTTATTTACCAGATATTCTTCAAAGATATTGATTTTTAAAAAGGCCTCATTGTTCAGGCATTATACCGCTAATGTTTCTTCCATCAACAGGAATAAACGACCATTAAAAGACTTTATCAAAACTTAAACAGAAAATGGCATAGAAGTAAAAAACTTAGATATCACTGGACCATTTGGTTCTTTAGGGCATGAATTGACCAGATAATCGACATAGTTTCTCTCATATCCGCGTTCATCGTTATCCCTTGATTTTGCTTTGTCCAGTTATTATTGTGTGAAAGAGGAAACAAGATTACCAGATAACACTAATTAAACACGCCATACACATGAATCAAACATCCCCGTGACCCAGAATCCAATTACAGGAGATTTGGGTAACCAATTACCAATTACCAGGTACAAAAGAGACGAGGGGTGTAATCAGAACTCATCGGCAGGATTCATATACACCACTGATTATGCCAGTTAGAGGGTTCGATCTATTTGTGAGCAGATAAAGGATCCTGGAATGGAGAATGGGTCTTTGATTAAATGATGCCTTTATCGTTGAACTCGTTTATATACAGAAAGCTGATGGAAAGAAAAGAGAAGAAGCGAGGGAGAATATAGGTTTGAAAAGGCAATTTAGGCTATATTATAAAAATATAAGTTTTAATTTGCTTCTATTTACTTTTAACTGGGCTCCACAAAGCACTTGGAGAGTTGGAAGACCCACGCCTACATGGCTGAGGAATAGGAGGAGTGAAGTAGCAGACGATGAATTGAGAAGTATTGATTTAAAAGCTTATGATAGAGACGACTTGCGAAATCTAATCGAGGCCCTTTGCGTCAATGGGAGTAGGAGGAGATGATGATGATGATGACGATAAAAATAAAAAAGTGGTATCTTTGTGGATGCTTATATTTATGAAATTTAAGGACAGTCCAAAGAAGGAACTTTAGCGGTGATGCATGGTTATAAAAGAGTAGTTTATCAAATTTGTATCTCTAAATAGAAATGATGAATTAAATTGACTCCAAAAACATTAATCAATTTATGCAATAAATACACAAGTGAGTTACATTCCTGAAATTGATTAAAATAAATTTTCTCTTCTTTTCGGTTTGATGGTTTCTATGGTTATACACAGCTTGTGAAGTCATTTGACGGATTACAAATTCAATGAATATATTTATGAAATTTATGGTAATTATTACCTATGAAAATTATAAAAAATAATAATTTTATAGAAGTTCATGCATTTCCCACTTCATTTAAGTTGATAAATTTATCGATGAGCATCACTGGCCTGGAAAACTCCGTATCCAACCACAGTATTATATACTACATTTACAATATATAGAAAATGTGAAATTTTCATGACAAAACAGGCTAGCTGCCTTTTTATATATTATAATGTACATGCATTTCATACATGCTTATGCACTGTAATACTGCTACTCTCTCTCTCTCTCTCTCTCTCTCTCTCTCTCTCTCTCTCTCTCTCTCTCTCTCTCTCTCTCACTAAACATAGAAACATCTGTTTAACCTTGCCATTGCATGTCATTTTGCCATCCTCCACCATTATTATAAAAGCTTGTTATGTCGCTTAGATATATCAATCATGGTCAGTCTGTCTTTTCTCTAAGACCCTTATCAGCCAGCAACAATATCATTGAATTATAAAGGGACTTAATCTACCACCCAGAAAACACACGATAAGTGTCCTAGTCTCCTGTAAACAGGAGAATGAAATGCCAATGAATTTTCGACTACTATAATGTTCAGAAAATGACAAGTCAAAATCGAGGTTGAAAGAAATTAATTTCACAGTTATTGTTATATTGCTGCATAGAGAAAAATAGGTTTGTTAATGACTATACCATTGCACAATGATTCTAATATATTGTTCATAAACAACTTATATAGCACTGATCGTGATTATTTTGTGGAAAACAATGTTAACGATTTTTTTTATTTCTTTTTTTAAGTGGCTAATAGTGTCCCCTGTTGGTCTATGAAAACAATATGTGATAAGTGCCGGAACCTTACCTAGAAACATATGCTGAAGACTCATTAGATAAACATTAAAAGATTTTAAAGGCCGGCCATGAATTGCAGAGCCTAGAGAAAAATCATGT
Source organism: Palaemon carinicauda (assembly GCF_036898095.1). NCBI lineage: Eukaryota > Metazoa > Arthropoda > Malacostraca > Decapoda > Palaemonidae > Palaemon > Palaemon carinicauda. Next base: position 45,825,028 of record NC_090725.1, on the reverse strand, counting down.
ATACATATGATCAGCACTTAAGCCTCCTCTCCACCCAAGTTAGGACCAAGGACGGTCAAGTAATGGCTTCTGATTAATCAGCAGATAGATCTGACAGTTTACTTGTGAACCTAAGTTCTGGAGAGTAGAGGCGAGGCCTTTCAGACCCACTGGTTTTGCTATGACACACCCCTGGCTCCTACCCCAGACAACCGTAAGCGAGCACAAACCACGCCCATCGGGGCGGAGCAACCAGAGACATGTGAGTTGACAAGAACCATACCGCCATATTTGAAGTCGCAAGTTGCTATGAAGTATATCTGTACTTAACATTCCATTTTCCTGTTGTGAGATTTATTTGAGATTGCAAATTACTACAAGTAGTAACTCGAAGTTCAAATTTGTGAATTTTAACATTTTCCATTCCTCTTTATACATACATGCATATACCATGGCACTTCCCCCAATTTTGGGGGGTAGCCGACATCAACAAAGAAACAAAAACAAAAAGGGGACCTCTACTCTCTACGTTCCTCCCAGCCTAACAAGGGACTCAACCAAGTTCAGCTGGTACTGCTAGGGTGTCACAGCCCACCCTCCCACATTATCCACCACAGATGAAGCTTCATAATGCTGAATCCCCTACTGCTGCTACCTCCGCGGTCATCTAAGGCATCGGAGGAAGCAGCAGGGCCTACCAGAACTGCGTCACAATTGCTCGCCATTCATTCCTATTTCTAGCACGCTCTCTTGCCTCGCTCACATCTATCCTCCTATCACCCAGAGCTTCCTTCACTCCATCCATCCACCCAAACCTTGGCCTTCCTCTAGTGCTTCTCCCATCAACTCTTGCATTCATCACCTTCTTTAGCAGACATCCATTTTCCATTCTCTCAACATGGCCAAACCACCTCAACACATTCATATCCACTCTAGCCGCTAACTCATTTCTTACACCCGTTCTCTCCCTCACCACTTCGTTCCTAACCCTATCTACTCGAGATACACCAGCCATACTCCTTAGACACTTCATCTCAAACACATTCAATTTCTGTCTCTCCATCACTTTCATTCCCCACAACTCTGATCCATACATCACAGTTGGTACAATCACTTTCTCATATAGAACTCTCTTTACATTCATGCCCAACCCTCTATTTTTTACTACTCCCTTAACTGCCCCCAACACTTTGTAACCTTCATTCACTCTCTGACGTACATCTGCTTCCACTCCACCATTTGCTGCAACAACAGGCCCCAAGTACTTAAACTGATCCACCTCCTCAAGTAACTCTCCATTCAACATGACATTCAACCTTGCACCACCTTCCCTTCTTGTACATCTCATAACCTTACTCTTTCCCACATTAACTCTCAACTTCCTTCTCTCACACACTCTTCAAAATTCTGTCACTAATCGCCCAAGCTTCTCTTCTGTGTCTGCAACCAGTACAGTATCATCCGCAAACAACAAGTGATTTACCTCCCATTCATGGTCATTCTCGTCTACCAGTTTTAATCCTCGTCCAAGCACTCGAGCATTCACCTCTCTCACCACTCCATCAACATACAAGTTAAACAACCACGGCAACATCACACATCCCTGTCTCAGCCCCACTCTCACCGGAAACCAATCACTCACTTCATTTCCTATCCTAACACATGCTTTACTACCTTTGTAGAAACTTTTCAGTGCTTGCAACAACCTTCCACCAACTCCATATAACCTCATCACATTCCACATTGCTTCCCTATCAACTCTATCATACGCTTTCTCCAGATCCATAAACGCAACATACACCTCCTTACCTTTATATTCTAAGATAATATAATGTGACAGTAGTTCACCTCCCCTTTCCAAGATATTCCTATCTTGTTACCTATAAGTTGCCTCTCCTCTAAATGCAAGGATAAGAGTCTAAGTATATCTTAAAGAAATTTATGAATAATTGAAAAATGTTAAGGTGGGCCTTCAGAAACATGTAAGCTGTTGACTTTTGTATGTAATTACTTTACAAATCCTTTATTTCCTCCAGAATGGTCTCCTCGGTTACGGGGGTAGGGTAGGAGGGTGAACTAGACCCTGGGTTTGAAAGGCCTCGCCTCTTCTCTCCAGAACTTAGGTTCACAAGTAAACTGTCAGTTCTAGAGAGAGGGGCTTTAGCCTTTCAGACCCACTGGTTTTGCTCACCCGATACTTCAGGGGGGATGAAGATGAAGTCCTGCAACAACTGCATCAAAAGCTCCCTGTAGACCGAGAAGAGCATAAAATGACCCAAATACAGAGTTGCTTTTCCAATTCATCCTAGTCATTATCTCTTGCAGCGTAACTCCATTATACATCATCCTTGAAGCTGCTTGACCTCTGATAGAGTGGAAATTGGTGGAGTGTTTTCTGGCATTGGGATCAGCTCTGAAAATACAGTCCCTGAATAGCTGCCTCATTTTTGGAAGGGACATGATCTTGAAGTTTTCATCCAGCCAAATATGGTCTTCCCTATCTATGTTCCTTTCTGCACAGATTTTATTTGTGTAATCCAGATAAAAGTTTAATTGTCTAACTGGACAAATTTTTGGCTTGGTAGGGTGACACCTAAAGCTGAATTCAATAGGAGTGTAATTGGTTCTCTGATTCTTGGCCATGAAGGAAGGGTGGTTCCTTAACACAATGGTTTCTGGCGTGAAAGTGCTCCTAGAGATACATAGATGATTAAATTGGTTATCTCTCAATGGGCAAGCCAAAGCTGCGAGGAATAAGGTCTTCTGAATCATGAGCAGCATAGAATCATCTCTTGTAGTGTTGAGAAAGGAAACCACTTTATCAAGATCCCAGCCTAGAAATTGATGGGAATTGCTGGGTCTTCTTCTATTTACTCCATCAAGCATAGCTTTAATGTACTTGTCTTCTGCTAGACAATAATTGGGAAAGTATCCCTTCAAAACCGGTCCAAGAGCAGCTCGGTATCCTTTTAGTGTGTTGTATGCTAGGCCCTTGTCTATTAATTCGTTAAAATAGAGTAGCACTGATAAAAGAGGGAACTTGTTGTTACTTCCATATTTATTGTGTATGAACTCTTTAAAGCTACTGAAGAGATTTTGGTACTTGGCCATGGAGCTGTCTCGTAAATTGGAAGTAATTTTGTTGCATATCTCTGGAAGAAATATGGAAGGTAGTTGATCTTTTATATTCTGAAGGCGATCAAATTTAAGTGGTGTTGCGCTAAGGGTAGGGTACAGTCCATATGAAGTATCTGGCAGCCTTCTGCTTTGACTTTGTACTTCCGGTATTCCTTGGAGACTGTCTTGGCTAGGGGGAATCCATGGTTCCGTTTCCTGGGAAACAGTGCAGAAGAGCATGTTGTTATTACATTCGTTATATATCTTAAAAGCAACTTGATGCAGCAAGAAGCCTGGGGGAAAAACATAAAGAGGAGAAGAACCTTCCCAGCTAATATGAAGAGCATTATTACTGATTGCTTTTGTGTTGGGTACGGAAGAACAAAATCTTTTACATTTACAATTAAAGCCATTGGTGAAAAGGTCTATTTCAGGAGAGAAATTCATATCTGTGCAAATTAAATTGAATAGATTATCGTCAAGAGTGGCTTCTGGATGTATGGAACCAAAGTCTCTCGATAGGGAATCAGCCATCACATTGCTTTCCCTTTAATCCATTTAGTTTGAATGTCTATGTTGTATTTTCCTTTGATGTTTAGTAACACTTTGATGGCCTCCTGGGCCGATTTGTTCCTAATGCTACCATGTTTTTTGACCCAGTAGTTTGTTACTTGTGAATCTATGTGAATTAGTTCTGCTTTGTTTCTTAGTTTGTCTCTGAAGTGTTTTATACAGTAAATGCATGCAAGTAATTCTCTAATGTTAATGTGCAGAGTATTCTCATTTTGTAGCCATGTATTATTAGTTGAGAGTATGCCAAGTTCTCCTACTAATGCTCCACCCCAGCCAAAGTTGGATGCATCTGTGAATAGTTCTAGAGCTACTTGATTATTAGGAATGTTTATATCACTATACATGTTAGTCTGTTTCCATTCTTCTAGAAAGGATTTGAAAGGAGGAGGAATGATTCTATATCCTTTAGCAAAATATCTATGAAATCTGTGAAGGAATTTAAGATAGTATCTACCATAAAAGGTGTAGTAGGAACAGAAGTTAAGTGATCCTATCAATCTTATATATAATTTGAGGTCAGATCGATTCAAGTTGGATACTGTATTGGCTAGCCTGATATATTTATCAATGTTTTTCTGCATTGGTCTCATTGTTTTGTTCTCCAAGTTATAATGAACTCCCAGGAACTCTATCTTTTGCACTGGATGAATAACAGACACTTTTTAATAGATATTTGCCAACCCAGCTCCCTGAGCACTTCAATGACTATTTGGATGTGAGCCTCGCATTTGTGAAAGTAATCTGCCAATATCAGTATATCATCTAAGTAGTTAAAGATGATCATATTATATTTCTTCCTAATGTATATAACTGCTGTGTACATTAGTTTGGAAAAGATGTAGGGAGCTGTCTTTAACCCGAAGGGAACAACCGTCCATTTGAATTTACGCTTTATTAATTTGAAAGTTAAGAATCTTTGAGCCCTTCAATGAAGAGGGACGTGCCAATAAGCGTCCTTTAAATCAAGTCTATATGCTCAGTTGTTTAAATGCAAAAAAGGGAATATAGTTTTAGGTTTCAGCATAGAGAAAGAAGGTTTTTTTTTATCATAGTATTAAGTCATTTCATATCGAAGATTAGGCGAATGCTCCCATCGGGTTTAAGCTTGTAAAATATGTGGTTAGAGTAGTAGAAAGAATTTCTGTTAATTTGTTCTATTACCCCTAGGTCTAGTAATCTGTTACATTCTCTCTCTAGTATTATTCTCTTGCTAGAAGAATAATATCTATCAACCCCTAATCTTTTCAAAGTGTTTTGAGCCTTATTTTTATTGGTAAATGGGAGTCTCACACCCTTACTGATCAAGTTGCATGCAAAAGAAGAATTTGGGAGTTTTTGCCAATTTTTTTATTTATTTGTCAATGACCTACCTATCCCACTTACTGGAGGGGCGTGAGAGGTTTCCTTGGAGCTAGAGGCTTCTGTAGGGAAATTTAACTCTTCCAATATCATTGAATTATTAGTGGGTCCATTTGCCAAATTTTTATCTTTACTGTATAGCTCCAGGTTATTTTCCTCTCGGTCCGAGCAGGGCTCGATGGTATAAAGAATTAAAGCATAATTAGTTTTGTTTCTTATCTTTGACGTCTGAATTAATTGCTGTCTGTCGCCCTGTACTCCTTCCCCCTCTTCGGCCACCTCTCTTGATACCTCGCCTGTAGGGATTGAACCTATTCCTGAATCCAAAACTTCCCCTGAATCCTCTGTAAAAGGTAAATATCCCTCTGGGGTAGCCCTGATGCTTGCCAAAGTTGAACCTTCCACCTCTAGAGATAATGTCCCATCCTCTAGGAAGGGGACCGCCTCGAAAGCACAAAGCAATAGATTTCCTTTGATTATCTGATAAGACCCATATATCATTAGTTTCAGCTTTAATAATAGCATCTCTGGTATCTAAATTGAGGTTCCTGGATAAGTTCTACTTCTGAATGAGCGGAATAAACTTTTAATTAGCTCAATGTGTTTCCTAAAAGCACCAATTATCACTTTAGTAATTAAATCAATATCGTTAATCTTAGAGAGGTAAG
>NC_090725.1:45794332-45804332 GCF_036898095.1 Palaemon carinicauda | reverse complement strand
AACAGTACTTACTCAGAATATAAAAACACTAAACAGCCGGCTTCCGAAGAACAAAAAAATGCAGAACCGACTCCTTCTATCGTCCAAGATCCAATGCTTTCGCCCAAGACATTCATCACCACCCTATCCTAGCTAAAAAAAATGTAAACAAACAACCTCAAATATACCAACAATCTTTCCAGCTTCAAACAATCATTCGCTAATTATCCTTGTTCTTCGGCGCGCACCGCGGACACACAAAACACACACACACAAACGCACATACACACAAACTCTCTCTCTCTCTCTCTCTCACTCTCTCTCTCTCTCTCTCTCTCTCTCTCTCTCTCTCTGTGACAAAACTAAAGCCAATACTGTAAACACTTTCTCTCTCTAATAAAACTTAAATAAACTCTCTCTCTCTCTCTCTCTCTCTCTCTCTCTCTCTCTCTCTCTCTCTCTCTCTCTCTCTCTCTCTCTCTCTCTTTCTCTCTCTCTCACTCTCGATTTGGCAAACAAAAAATAAATTAAAATAAAATTAATCCTCCACATTCCTCCCCCCTTACTTTGCCAAATCCTCACACAACACTTACCTATTTTCTCATTACCCAGTCGCAATCAGGAACTGGGCCTCGGCTTCGAGTAACTGGGCCTTCATATACCTGCACTCTCTCATTCACTTCTTCCATGTCGTTTTCATTCAACGTACTACTACTACTCCCGTCTATGTTCTGCTCGTCTAAGATATCATTCACTATTTCATCTACCTCAGTTTCATCTGGCCCGAAAATCCCACTAATTTCTGTCAACAATTCATCCATTACATCTAAACCATTTTCTACTTTAACAAAAGAATCACTCATACTGCTTATCATTCTCCTATCTTTCATTCTCGTGTTCGTCATACGTTCTCTTGCCTCATCTAACGAAAAACCACACACACTATAAGTATCATTCATACTCATCCAAGTTTCATCTGTATTAATACATTTATCTTCCGTACTCACCTGTACATTTACACCCTTGTCCTGCTTATTCTGATTCCCGCCTACAACTACAAAATTTTCCCGTCTTTTACCCCCAGTAAAATTCTTAGACTTCTTTTTCTTTCCATACTCTACTAACACCAATTGCTTATCTTCTAAACCTAATGCCTCACACATACTCGGTTCATACTTGTTCGTTTTCAGCCATTTATTCATACCATTCTCCTGAATATATCTTGGTACCTCCTTCCATTTCCGCAACTGATTGTGGTGTGCCCTAACCTTTTCCACACTACCATCCACACTTACTTTACCTAAAACATAACTCAACCCACTAGAACCAACATCTAACACCTCATATGGACCTTCAAACTTATCACGTACCTTATTGACATTCATTCTTCCTTTTTCAATTACTTCTTTTAACACTTTCTCTCCCACTTTGTAGCTTTCAAATCTCTCATTTGCTTTCTTCCAAACATCTCTATCATTCTCGGACACACTCAATCTCGGTCTTACTATCTTTTCAAAATTCAACACAAACTTACACGGAGACATACCAGTACTCTTGTGCACCGTCGCATTATACGCCCACAACGCACGCCCAACATATAAATCCCAATCATTATCACATGTACTCATCATCCGCAAAATTTCTGTTAAGGTTCTTACCGTCCTTTCAGCCAAACCATTCGCACTTGGCATATACGGAGTCGAATACACATGTTCAATGCCCCATTCTCTCAACATCTGCTCAAACTCCCATCCAACAAACTCCGGACCATTGTCACTTAACATTTTTCCAGGCTTACACACACTCATCGGCAACATCACTTGACTTACCATTCTCGCTACAGTCTCACTTCTTTTATTCTTGATGGGTACTGCATATGCAAACTTGCTCATATGATCGACCATGACAATCATTCCCACATGTCTTCTCGCAGTCACAGGCAACGAAACACAATCAATCACAAACATCTCAAATGGCTCTTTCATACGTAACCTCAGAACAGGCGGACTTGCATGCATGCTCTGATACTTCCCCTTCTGACAATCCTCATAAGTGGTCGCTACATCCCTACAAATTTGACTCAACCTAGGCGTAAACAACCTCTCTCGCATGCATTCCCACAATTTATTCTTCCCCATATGCCCATACCTGTCATGCACTACCATACACATACTTACAGCTGCATGCATTGGAAATACAGGAACATATATATCTTCATCCATTCCCCTATGCAAAAAATACACAATATTCTTACAAACAATAAATCTTTTAACAACTTTCTTATACGCTTCCAAATCACACGGCCATTCTTCCACCCTAATACCATTTAAAATACATTCACGTAACCTATTTATCTCTAAACATTCACCTTGCATTTCTTCCACCTCTTCTTTGCTCAACAAATCATCTTCACTTTTTGCAATATCAATCATGCCAACAAAATTCGCCATGAATACACTATTATCCTCAATTACTATTACCTTACAGCCATTCTTTGAAAGCAAACCCTTACCAACATCAACTGACACATGGTGCAACCTCAAAAAATCTATTCCCATCAAAAAACAACTAGGCATTTCATTCTCTCCCATTACAATAAAATTATGTTCAACTTCCATACTCCCTAGTTTCACCTTCAACCTCACTTCTTCCCAAACAAGTAAACTTCCCTGACCTATTCCATGAATTCTCACACCCGTACACTGTCTTTTCACTTCCTAATTGTACCTCTCAATTTCCCTGATAACCGACTCATTTACTAATGACACTTGAGCACCCGTATCAATTAAACTACAATATTCATTCTCATTTATATTCACATATGTCATCATCCTTCCTTTTACACCATGCATACATACATTTACTCTCCTTTCAATTCTGTCGCTCACTTCACCAATATGTTCATCATCATATTCACTGTCCTCTATACCATCATATCTTAGGTTAAGGTCACTTGCACCATTATCCTTCTCACTCAACAATTTGCAACATTCCTCATTACATTGAATCCTCAAAATATATTCCCTATCATTCTCCTTACATGCCCTATATTCCATCGGTCGATTCCATCCAAAATACAAATACACAGTTACACCATACAACATACTTACCACCATTAATATCCTTGATAATACTTCCCTTCGAGTACACTACTCTCCTCCTCATATACCATTTCTTTTGACACTTCATTCATCACCCTTCTTTTAAGCTCAGTTACACTACCTGGTATTTCCGTATTTAACCCCTCTTGTACCAACTTACTTAAACCCATTAGGATACACTTATATACCATATCTTCCCCTTCACAACTCTGCTCCACAACTAAACCTTCAGGCAATCTTTCAGAATTCTGATTACTCTCTTTATCTTCCATCCTCCCATGCATCCTCGACATCGCATCCGCTATCACATTCTTATTTCCAGGTACATATTCTAACCTAAAATCAAATTCATTCAAATCCTCTATGGTTCTAGCAACCCTTGCATTCACACACTCTTTCCTTATCATATACACTAGGGGCTGATGGTCAGTACGCACAATGAATTTTACACCATACAAAAATACTTTCAACGCTTTCACACAAAATCGTATTGCAGCCAATTCCCTGTCAATCGTCGAATACTTCCGCTCAGCTTTATTAAATGCTTTATTAACATACGCTATTACTCTCAATTGCTCTTCTCCATTTACTCTCTGCATTTGAACCAAACAACCACCCATACTAACCCCACTCGCATCCGTATACAACTCTAGCATATTCGCATTTTCACTTTAGTCTGGAAATGCCAAAGTGACATCTTTCGCGGCCTCTTCTTCAACCTTTCAAACGCTTCTATCATCTGATCATCCCATTTTAACTTCGTACTATTCCTTTTACCCGTCTATTCATTCAAAGGCTTCCCTATACCTGAACAATCTCTAACAAACTTGCGACCAAACTCAACCAAACCAAGAAAACCTCGCAACTCACGCACAGTCCGGGGACGTGGAAATTCTCGCACCTTATTCACAAACTTGTCACTCTTCCTTATACCAGATTCACCCACTACATGCCCAAGAAATTCCACCTCCCTGGACAACCAAGTACACTTCTCAAGCTTAATTTTCACACCAACTTCAATTAACCGCATCAACACTGCCTCAAGCAACCGCATATGTTCCTCAACAGTCTCGCTCGCAATCAGAATATCATCTATAAAAACAGTCACCTTCTGTCGATCAAAACCAGCCAATACAACATTCATCGCTCTTTGGAAGGCAGCAGGCGCATTAGCAAGACCAAAACTCAACCTTTTTAATTGAAAGTGACAATTTGTACTTGAAAATGCGGTAATGGGCCTGCTCCCCTCTGCCAGAGGCATCTGGTAATAGCCCCTCACCAAATCTAATTTAGTAAAAACTTTCATTCCATGCATCTTATAAACACAATCAGACACCACATTCATTGGAAAACGTTCTTTAACAGTCACTTCATTCACCTTCCTATAATCAATACACATGCGTAAACTTCCATCAGGCTTTCGTACAGGGACAATAGGGCTATTCCAGGCACTCTCACTCCTTTCTATTACACCCATATGCTCTAATTCCTGACACAGCTCCTCTATCTCCTTGGCAATAGGCGGAGAAAAATGCCTGGGACGCTGATATATGGGGGTATCATCACTGAGAACTATTTTAAATTCTGGCAGGTCTGACCCCCCACAATCATCGTCACCGAGACTCATAACTCTCCGCTTATCCCATAAGATCTTAAGCAATCGTTCCCTTTCGACCTCACTTACACTCTCATCTAACTTGATTCTTCCTTTCAATGTATCGTAATCCCAATCGTCATCGTTCTTTACCTTACCAGCCATTACCTGTCTCGCCTTAACATATCTTCCATCCTCTACATTGATCAGTGTATACATACATCCCATGCAATCGCCCTCACGTATTCCACGTACTCTCTTCCTCCTAACACTCGGCAACAACCTTACATACACCTGGGGTTCCTGCATATTCATAACACCATCATATATATACGCACTCTTTTTCACCAAATTACCTGCTTCCATACCTTCCACTACATATTCATCCTTGTCACTATTTGAAATTCCCAGACTGCTCGGCCATGCAACTTTTACACTAATAACCTCACCTTTCTTACCCGATAATTTTACAGTTTCCCTTGCTACCAATGGCACTCCCTTCCACACCTTCGTACTCACTCTGCCGTCTTCCTTTAAATAAAATTCCCCACAAATATTACCTTTAACCTTTATTTCAATCATATTCACACTTGGATGTACTATCATACCACATTTTTTCAGAAATTTATACCCAAGCAGTACGTCATATTTCTCATTCGCTCCCTCGACCACGTAAAAATCATTATCCTCCATCATCAGCCCCCCAATCATAACATTTTCCCGCAACTTTCCTTGCACAGGCATACGCAAATTACCAATACCTTTTACTTCACCCTTACATCCCTTAAATTCACAAACCTCTTTTACCTTATCATATGCATTCCTAAACATTAAATTGACACCACAACCAGTATCAATCAAACCAACCAACTCTACACCATTAAAAATCATTTTCACACTCATGCAATCATGTGCTCTTTCTCCCATCACATCTTCATGCAATAAACCCTCACGAACATGCATCACATTCACTCCCCACACACACGAGGACTCACCCAGCTGAACCCTCTGATGAATTAGTTTCCCGAACATCCTGGCTGACTTGATCCCTTCTTTCTACAAACCCTAGCTACATGCCCATCTGCACCACATTCAGTACACTTACCCCGCGGCTCCTTGCACATTCTAGCATAATGACCATCCTTACCACAATTACCACAAATAACATTCATACGATTATTACGGCATCCACTCGCTATGTGTCCAGTCATACCACACCGATAACACTTAACCACTTTCTCTTTCTTACAGTCGCTAATACGATGCCCTGTCTCTCCACACCCGAAACATGCTCCTAATGCCCATCTACACTCGTTCTTTTTATGTCCTACCTTCCCACACCTATAACACCTCTCTTCACGGATACCACTACCTAACCTAACTTGCTGCGTACTAGCACTTCTATCTCTCCAAACTTGATTTCCCTGTCTAAACCCGTCATTTCTCGGCATGGGTATTCCTACATTACTCACCCTAACACTTCTATCTACTACACTATCAGCTGCCCTCATTGGCCCTCTCATAACAGCATCTCTAAAACTATCAAATTCTGGCACACATTCCTCCATTCCAGTTCTTACACTCACAGATTTACTTTCTTTCATACACCTATCCAACTCGTAATCCTCAACTATCTCTAAAATATCATCCCAAGTTAATCTCTCTCTAGTCCACCTCATTTTCTCCTTCCGTTTCAAATTAATAAACTCACACACGCTCTCTGGTACTGTACCCAAAAACTTCTTCATTAGTTCCTTATTTTCATTTATTCCTTCGTCCCCATACTTTTTTCTAGCCAATGTTTCTAACCGACATACATACATCGAGATTGCTTCACCCACCTTCATTCGTGCTTCATCAAAATCATTTTTTCTCTTATACCTAACACTACCTTTCATACGTTTTACCTGTTCAATTATCCTCTTCTTTACACTTTCATACTCAACCTCTCCTACACTCATTATCACCCCATACATCGTCAACAAATATCCTGACAAAAATTCTCCCAACTCCCTAGCCCAAACTCTCTTACTATCCCCATACTTAGCCTGACAAAACTTTTCATATTCCCTAAAGAAGTCATATACATCCCTACTGCTATGTTCATTAACCCTGGATAGGTACGCTCCTCGGACACCCCTTTAAGGGTATACTCGGACGCGAACGACCCCGACGCCAAAAAAAATTCTTGAAAAATCAGTTTTTGCAGTAACCTCTTTTTTTCTTTTGCCAAAAAAAACTTCAATGAATGCTTAAAACAACTGTAAAGATAAATACTACTCATCTGCAGAAAAACTATTTATTATAAATATTTTAAAAAAATAAGTAGGAAAAAAAAGACCTGACAAAAATTCATAAAAAAAAGTTTATACATATATACACAAATCCTTTTAGGAATTGATTCTTGAATGTTTAGGACACATCTTGATGTATTTTGGATGAAGTCAGACCCATGGAGGTGAAGATCTGGAATGAGAAAAAAAGGGTAACTTTTTTTGGCCAAAAAAATTTGTCCAAATTTCATGAATTTTTTTGGGTACCCAAATGAAATAGGAAGTGGCTAATTTTTTTAGGGAATAAACATATGTTATCCTAAAATAGAAATATGTAAAAAAATCTTCATTATTTTGTAAATTACATTTATATCAGGGGCCATATCTAAAGGTAATTTTTTGAGTACTTAGAAATTTCGTAAAAAAATACATATATTTAATATATAATATGATATTTATGCAGGTAAAAATATACCAAAATATCACAAATTCTATAGGGAACAAGAATATATATAGATAGGGCAACTTACGCTTCGGATATGTCCACAAAATGGCCGCCAACCACACTGACTCAGACTCCCTAATCTGCCACTTGAAATGTAGGAAGGGTATGTCAATTTCAAGGTGTTATTTACTAATCTAATTATTATTGGATATGCATAAAAATTGTATGGTGGGTTGCTGGATAATTGTCGATTATTTTACGACTATAAAATTAAAATTCTGACCCAAAAAAATTTTTTTGAAGGGAAATAAAATCGAAAAAAAAAACAAAAATGTGAAACAATATAATATTTTAGCTAAAAAAATTTGATGATATTCAATCAAAAAAGAAGTAAACAAAATTTTCCGACAAATAAACATCTAGAGGAATCATTACTCTGTGATAGTTCCTTAGTACGTAGTAATTTTGAAAGAAATGGGAAAAAACGAAAAAATGGCAATCACCGGAAAATCGAACACATACCTATATATATACGCCATATCTGGCTAAAAAAAAGATAGGCATTGGTAGCCAGATCATCTAGAAACACTTTCCAACACTATAAAAATATAAGTTTTGCGACACTACTTGCCAATTCCTTACGGTAACATGACTAAGCAAAAAAATGCAAAACAAAGAAAAAGGGGCACTCGCGGAAAAATGGCTAACATTCTAATATACGGCATTTCAGAAAAAAAAAAAATCAGCCACGTGATAGGCAAACCATCAAGGCACTTTTTCCGACAAATAAACATCTAAATGAATCATTACTCTGTGATAGTTCCTTAGTACGTTGTAATTTTGAAAGAAATGGGAAAAAATGAAAAAATGGCAATCACAGGAAAATCGAACACATACCTATATATACGCCATATCTGGCTAAAAAAAAAAGATAGGCATGGGTAGCCAGATCATCTAGAAACACTTTCCAACACTATAAAATTATAAGTTTTGCGACACTACTTGCCAATTCCTTACGGTAACATGACTAAGCAAAAAAATGCAAAACAAATAAAAATGGCCATTCTAATATACGGCATTTCAGAAAAAAAAATTTCAGCCACGTGCTAGGCAAACCATCAAGGCACATTTTACGACAAATAAACATATAAATGAATCATTACTCTGTGATAGTTCCTTAGTACGTAGTAATTTTGAAAGAAATGGGAAAAAAACGAAAAAATGGCAATCACAGGAAAATCGAACACATACTTATATATACGCTATATCTGGCTAAAAAAAAAATAGGCATGGGTAGCCAGATCATCTAGAAATACTTTCCAACACTATAAAAATATAAGTTTTGCGACACTACTTGCCAATTCCTTACGGTAACATGACTAAGCAAAAAAATGCAAAACAAATAAAAAGGGGCACTCGCGGAAAAATGCCCAACATTCTAATATACGGCATCTCAGATAAAAAAAAAAGACATGCACGTGTTAGCCCAACCATCAAGGCACACTTTCTAACACATAAACATGAAAAAAAAATCAATAATATACGGTAATTCCTTACTACGTAAATATTTTTACAAATATTGAAAAAAAAACAGAAATTGGCAACCGCAGTTAAATACCCAATATACCAATAACTACGTCGTATCTGACAAAAACAAAGTCACGCATGGGTAGCCAGATCATCTAGACACACTTTCCAACACTAAAAAAACAATAGTTTTACGACACTATTTGGCAATATCTTACGGAAAAATGACTTGGCAAAAAAATGAAAAAAAATTAAAAAGGGGCACTCGCGGTAAAATGCCCAACATTCTAATATACGGCATCTCAGATAAAAAAAAGACATGCACGTGTTAGACCAACCATCAAGGCACACTTTCTAACACATAAACATGAAAAAAAAAATTAATAATATACGGCAATTCCTTACTACGTAAAATTTTTTACAAATATTAAAAAAAAACAGAAATTGGCAACCGCAGTTAAATACCCAATATACCAATAACTACGTCGTATCTGACAAAAACAAAGTCACGCATGGGTAGCCAGATCATCTAGACACACTTTCCAACACTAAACAAGCAAAAGTTTTACGACACTATTTGGCAATATCTTACGGAAAAATGACTTGGCAAAAAAATGAAAAAAAATTAAAAAGGGGCACTCGCGGTAAAATGGTCCTCGTGGTGATGAACGACATTTTAACTAAAAAAAAAATCATGCACATGGTAGCCAAACAATCCACCAAGACTTTCCACAACTGATAACCTATACAAGTTGCACCATTCTACGACAATTTCATAATACGTAATAACTTTGATAATTATGCAAATTACCTTAGAAGGGTAAACTCGGTCGCGCTCGACCCCGACGCGTCTCAGAAATCGGGGAAGGAATACAGCTACAGCAATGCACATCTGGACACTACTAGAGCGTGTAGGTTGAGACACCTCCTGCAGGTCGATCACCCACAAATTCAGTCACGGGGGTGAGTCACGTGAGAAAAACCTCTTTTTTTTTGACGCTCGGGGTCGCGTACGACCCATCGTACCTATCCAGGGTTATACCTTTCACACCTAGGTACCTCTCTCATAAACACTGTCTTA
>NC_090725.1:45784332-45789332 GCF_036898095.1 Palaemon carinicauda | reverse complement strand
CGGTAAATAATATTTGTAATAACATATTTTCTAGAAGATTTTACTGTAATATCATTATTTAACACTTTCATCATGCGCGTTAAATGCCTTCGTTTGTTTATTACGATCGAAGATGGAGCGTACTTTATGTCGCCGCCATTTCAGGCGGCGTCATAAAGAAAAACATTTCATTTGGAAGTATTAAGAAAAATTAAGTAAAACATTGGTAATAACAAAATCAACATACTGTATAATCAATATAATCGATGCAAAAACTAACCTATACACAGATGTGTACACTAAATGCGTTTGTTTCTTCATTATGATCAGAGATAAACGTAAACAAAACATTGGCTGCCATTTTTTATAGTGCTTTTTGGCGTGTTTAGGAAACGCATGATATAAAATTGCCTTTAATATTTGTGCCTGTTTTAGTTTAGGGTACTGTAGTACATGCATTAAGTGTTCTGTACATTAAAGGGTAGTTTGTTAACAGTACTACGTACAAGGGAAGGTTTTAAAAGTCTGAATATACATGTTAAATAAATACGTAAATATAGTGTCACTACTTCGCGGATTTTCACCTATCGCGGTCGGGTCTGGAACCTATCTACCGCGATAAACGAGGGATCACTGTATACATATATACACGTATATATATATATATATATATATATATATATATATATATATATATATATATTATATATATATATTATATATATATATATATCTAACTTCACTGAGTAAAGAGTGTATTTCTAAACATACAATGCATAAACGTAAACCTTGAACAGCTCTGAGGTAAATTGAATTTACTTTATTTTTTTTGCCTATCAGGAATCCACTGAACTCCATAATGCTGGAATATATCGTATACACCATAGGCTTCGATTATTATGATGGATTTTAATGTTAAAGTTATAAAATGAAAGATTATTTTACTTATGAGTGACTCATGAACATTTTATTGCTTGAGGGTACCGTGAAGCACACTATTTTATCTTTTTTTCTATTCCTCTGGGTTTTTTAAGGTTTCATAGTTTATAAATTAAAGATCTAGCTGAACGATATCACCATTTTCCATTTTTTTTTCTGGTATTAATTACTTTTTTGTTTTTTTATGTCCTTGTTTTTTTTTCCCACTAGGCTATTTTACCCTGTTGTAGCCATTGGTCTTCTATCATCCTGCTTTTCAGGCTTAAGTTAGTATCTTGGCTTATAATAATAATAATAATAATAATAATAATAATAATAATAATAATAATAATAATAATAATAATAATAATAATAATAATAAAAGATGAATTCTCACCGATTGCTAAATTTTCATAAATGTTGCTCTCTCTCTCTCTCTCTCTCTCTCTCTCTCTCTCTCTCTCTCTCTCTCTCTCTCTCTCTCTCTCTCTCTCGCTCACTGGGTTCCAAGCAAATAATTATTCTGTGCACTAATTGCAATTTAAGTATTTTCGGAATTGTGGTAACATTTTAGATTATAATAAAAGTTGAATTTCACATGTAAATTTAAATTCTCTGGATATTTAAATTTTTCTGATAATATGAATATAGATGGTTGAATATAAAGAAGCTCAATTTTTAATTATTCACTTATCCCCTTTCCTCTTCTTCTTTCCCACCGATACCTTCTCCTATTGAAATATGTTAGCTATTATTAACCAAAGCCTGCCATAAGGTAATCAATCATAGGCCCAAAGAGAGATTGAGTCGTGGCTCTTAATAACTGTAATTAATCATATTCCCGTATCGCTCAGATGACCATACGCCTTCATATTGCACGGATTATGTAAAAAATAAAAAACTTTCCTTGATATGGTAATCAATAAAATTTAATGAAACCTGGGATTTTTTTATCTAGAATGTGAAAGGTTGTTTTTTTCGTTCTGAAATTGTCATTATAAATTAGATAAATATTCTTTATATATATCGTCGGATGTAATCAGTAATATTTATACTCAATATTATATATATATATATATATATATATATATATATATATATATATATATATAATATTTATATATATATATATATATAATATTCACATATCCATATATATATATATATATATATATATATATATATATATATATGTATATATATATTTTAATCTATATATATATATATATATATATATATATATATATAAATATATATATATATATATATATATATATATATATATATATATATCTATCCATCCATCTATATGGATATATATAAATATATATATATATATATATATATATATATATATATATATATATATATTATATATATATATATATGTATATATATATATATATATATATATATATATATATATATATATAAATATATATATATATAAATATATATATATATATATATATATATATATATATATATATATATTGATATACATATATATATATATATATATATATATATATATATATAAATATATATACATATATATATATATATATATATATATATATATATATATATATATATATGTACATATATATATATATATATATATATATATATATATATATATATATATATATATATATATATATATATGTGTGTGTTTTTGTATATATATATATATATATATATATATATATATATATATATATATATATATATATATACATATATGTACATATATATGTGTGTTTTTGCATATATATATATATATATATATATATAATATATGTATGTATGTATATATTGTAACGAGCCGAGAGAGGGTTGTGAACTCAAAGGCAGTGTGAAAGCAACTGAGTTAGTTTATTGTGAAACACTCTCCTTTATGTACAAAATCTTAAAGCAACAAGAATTTTCATGTTGAGAAATCGACAATGTTACAATGGAAAAAAGCAGACATGATTTTTTAGGTTCTTTTTAGTGTGAGGGGAGAGCGTTGATAAAAGCACAAAATGAACTATGTACGGTCGTGTGACACACGGTTGGTATATGGCTCCTCCCCTAAAAATGACATACTGTACATGTTGAATAGGGCGCCCTGATCTAGAGAGGCGAACTGTAGGCGGGTCATCTGGCAGAAGATAAGCAGGTTTTAGACGATCAATGGAGACACAGTCTTCTTTGCCATGCATGTTTATTAGGAATGCTTTCGGACTGCGTCGGATCACAAGGAAAGGGCCCGTGTTAGGTGGCGTTAGCGGTGGCTTGCTAGTGTAGTTGCGGAGGAAGATGTGCGTTGCAGAGTGCAAATCTGTTGGTATGTCAAACTTCACTGGGGGCTTGTAAGTCTGGCGGCATGGAGTAAATTTTCCCACAACGTGACGTATGCGTTGTAGATCGTCGGAGGATGTTGTAGAAGGAAAAAATTCGGCATGGATGACCAACTGGTTGCCATACACCATTTAAGCTGCCGAGACGTCGAGGGCGTCTTTAGGAGTGGTCCTTAGTCCCAGGAGGCCCCCAGGGAAGCTGAGTAAACCAGTTGGAATCCTTGCACCGGTACATCAAAGCTGCTTTGAGGGTGCGATGAAAACGTTCAATCATTCCATTGGCAGCGGTGTTGTAGACCGTTGTCTGATGTAGGGTGATGCCCAGGAGATTCGTTAATCGTCAGGGGTGAAGGCATTGATGGAGGTCTTGAAGTGGCTGTCCATAAGGGCGTCGGCTTTGGTCATCAAGTCCTTTATGGGTAAACTATCGACATCGGGTATGGCAGCGCGTATAGGTCCGGGTAAACGGCGTATCCAAAAGGCACGAAGTAGGTTCACCTCAAGAGGAGAGCTGTCTGCGGCAGGTTGAAGGCGAGCGATACTGGTCATTTCCCTGAGGGCAAGCGAAGCCCTTTGGTCCCCCAACAGTTGTTGCGAGAGCTGAAAAAGCTTTGCTACACTGGCGGCTGGCGACGGCGAGTACTGCTGCAGAAGGTATGTTTTGAGGGCGTCATATGCTATTGAGGTGTCTTCTTGTTCACAAAGCCAGTCAGATATTTCCGGGAAGGTGTCCTCGGTATCGCCGCGAGAACATAATCTGCTTTGGTGGTTGAGCGAGTCACGCCCTTGATGCGAAACTGGACTTCTGCGTGCTGAAACCACGCAAAACGCCTCTCTGCTGGTGAACGGTGAAAGTTTCAATGGGGCAGCCGCAGCGCCAACTTCTGTAGAGTCTGCCATAGTACCAACGGTGAGGGTCGAGGGGTGTGGGGGTGGAAGGCGGTGGGGAGCGAGTCGACTTCCGGGGTCACCAATGTAACGAGCCGAGAGAATGTTGTGAACTCAAAGGCAGTGTGAAAGCAACTGAGTTAGTTTATTGTAGAACACTCTCCTTTATATATAAAATCTCAAAGCAACAAGAATTTTCATGTTAAGAAATCGACCAATGTTGCAGTGGAAAAAAGCAGACATGATTTTTTAGGGTTCTTTTTACTGCGAGGGGAGAGCGAAGATACAAGCACAAAATGAACTATGTACGATCGTGTGACACATGGTTGGTACATGGCTCCTCCTCTAAAAATGGCATACTGTACATGTTAAATAGGGCGCCCTGATCTAGAGAGGCGAACTGTAGGCGGGTCATCTGGCAGAAGATAAGCAGGTTTTAGACGATCATTGGAGACCCAGTCTTCTTTGCCATGCATGTTTAGTAGGAATGCTTTCGGACTGCGTTGGATCACAAGGAAAGGGCCCGTGTTAGGTGGCGTTAGCGGTGGCTTGCTGTATAGTTGCGGAGGAAGATGTGCGTTGCAGAGTGCAAGTCGGTTGGTATGTCAAGCTTCACTGGGGGCTTGTAAGTCTGGCGGCATGTAGTAAATTTTCCCACAACGTGACGTATGCGTTGTAGATTGTCGGAGGATGTTGTAGAAGGAAAAAATTCGGCAGGGATGACCAACTGGTCGCCATACACCATTTAAGCTGCCGAGACATCGAGGGCGTCTTTAGGAGTGGTCCTTAGTTCCAGGAGGACCCAGGGAAGCTGAGTAAGCCAGTTGGAATCCTTGCAGTGGTACATCAAAGCTGCTTTGAGGGTGCGAT
>NC_090725.1:45766832-45774332 GCF_036898095.1 Palaemon carinicauda | reverse complement strand
CCGGTCCCGGGACCCTCAAAGGATCCTCATGTTCATATTACTTTACCTAAAAACGTGACTACTAAAAAGACGAAGTCCGCTAAGTCCAGGGCTTCGTCAGCGGATCGGGCTCGGGAGCCCGCCTTATCCGCCACCATGGTCAGGGATATTGTGAAAGAGCAGATACAACAGCATCTACAACAGCATTCTAGGGCAAACCAAGGAGCTATGACGGAGCTCAAAGATATGGTGGCGAATCTGATCCGTTCAGGAACTCAGATGCCTCCTCCTTCAGCCCCAGACGCATCGAAGTTACCCCCCTTCGATAAAAACAACCCTTGGAGGTTTGCCTTACATGCTCCATATATAGATGGTGCCATAACTCTGGAGGGCATAGGCACCCGCCCTCTAGAGGACCTAGAATTTTACCCTCCGGGACTAGAATTCCCATTCAACGGCTTCATCCGATTGAAAGAACATGCCTTGGTTAGGTTAGACAAGGTACCGAAGGAAACGGTAATATTTCCTAAAGAGCAGGCCCAAGCTCTCTGAGCCAGGACGTTGTCGGACTGGGGGTGCACTAATTCCAAGCTCACCCCACACAAAGGAGCCTACACCATATTTACAGCTTCTCCCGTTATTACCTTGCCTATTACAGATAAAGTGGCAGGTCTTACTTTTCAAGCTATCAAAGAAGGTTCTGCCATGCGGCTCTTAAAGAGACGGACCCCACCTCTATGCTCATCCCGAGTACCGCTACTATCTGGGATGATGCCCCCTCTACTTTCACAGTAGGGAAGTTAGACCCAGACTGCACCTCTAATCTGTTTTCCGAGAAGCTTCCCAAATTACCGGAAAATCTTCTCAAGACTAAGTTTGAGGCACGGAATAGGTTAGCTAGGTCTCTCCACTCCATCACCTCCGTGGAGTCTCTAGCCTCGCTTTATCCGACTGAGACCTTGTTCCTGGTATTCACAAAGAACCTGTGTGTGTCCTTCCAAATCGACCTACACGAGTTTTGTTCGGCTCGGGTTAGTTGCAGGAAACACGTTCTATCTGAGGCCTCAATCAGGCATGAACCGAACAGACTGATAGTTTCCCCCTGCTGGGGTAAGAACCTTTTTCCTCAGGAGGAGGTGAACAAGGTTCTACAAGACGCTGCGAGAGCAAACCAAAATTTGCAAGCGAGGTGGGGCCTCACTGCCAAAAGGAAGGTTGAAGATCAAAAGCAAACCTTCATCAGGAAGAAACAGAGATTTGCCCCTTACAAGACGAACCGAGGACACTACCATCAATCGTCTGTTACCCACTCGTCATCACAGTCTCCCGCTGCTTCGTCGACTCTACAACCGAATCACCCTCAACAGGTGGTCTACCTCACTGCTCCCCCAGGTACCCAACCCATCCCCGTTTGGATGCCCTCACCCGCATACAACCCTAGCTACGAACCCTCAGGTCCCTTTCGTGGACACCAGAGAGGTAGCTACAGGGGTAGAGGACAGTTCTGTCAACGAGGCGGACCTAGGACAAGGGGTGCTCGAGGAGGGAAAGGACCTAGATTCCCTCCCTCGCAATGAAATAGTCCCTTTAGGGGGGACACTTTACCACTTTCGAGACCATTGGACCTTCAGTCCGTGGGCTCACAGCATAATCTCCAAAGGTTTGGGGTGGAAATGGTCACAAGGTTCTCCTCCTCCGCCAGTGGCCTTCTTCCAGAAACCCTCTACCATACTGAGAGAGTACACCACAGAGTTACTAAAGAAAAAAGCAATCAAACGGGTTCGATCGCTGAAGTTCCAAGGCCGCCTGTTCACAGTTCCGAAGAAAGGTTCGTCGGCATTGAGAGTGGTCCTGGACTTGTCAAAGCTAAATTCTTACATCCTCTGTGACAGGTTCCGGATGTTGACTATCTCTCAGGTACAGACCTTACTTCCCCGTGGGGCCGTCACCACCTCTATCGATCTTACCGACGCCTATTATCACGTACCAATAGCTCGAAACTTCTCTCCTTACCTAGGTTTCCGTCTAGGCAGGAAAGCCTTTGCGTTCAAAGTCATGCCCTTCGGCCTCAACATTGTACCCAGGATATTCACGAAACTGGGAGAGACAGTGTTAGAACAACTCAGGAACCAAGGGATTCAGATCGTTGCTTATCTGGACGATTGGCTCATTTGGGCTCGGTCGGCCCTGGAATGCAACAGAGCTACGAAGAAAGTACTTCGTTTTCTCGCCAACCTGGGATTTAGGGTCAATCTCCAAAAATCCCGCCTACTACCATCAGACCACTTCGAATGGTTAGGCATTCAGTGGGACCTTTCAGAGCACAAGCTGTCTCTACCTCCCAAAAAGGTAAGAGAAATAGCTTCGAAGATCAAGAATTTTCTCAAACACAAACAGGTGTCCAGAAGAGCCTTAGAAAGAATCCTTGGCCTTCTTCAATTCGCTTCAGTAACAGATCGACTATTGAAAGCCAAACTCAAAGACATCAATCGAGTTTGGAGAAAGAGAGCCACAGTACCTTTAAGAGACAAGGTCTCGAAGATCCCCTCTGTCTTGAAAATGAGGCTACAGCCATGGTCTGCACCAAAGAACCTCTCCAAATCGGTTCCTCTTCAATTCCCAACTCCACAAGTGACAATTCATACAGACGCGTCTCTGAGTGGATGGGGGTGGGGGGGGGGGGGTTTACTACGAACATCAGATGTTTCAGGGCTCTTGGTCACCCGCCATGAAACACTTCCATATCAATGTTCTCGAATCCATGGCAGTATTCTTGACCCTGAAGAGACTCTCTCCTCCGAGGTCGACCCACATCAGAGTAGTGTCAGACAGCACAGCCGTAGTACACTGCATCAACAAAGGAGGATCCAAGTTGCCCAACCTGAATCAGATCCTGGTCACTATCTTCGCCTTGGCAACAGAAAAGAACTGGTTCCTGTCAGCAACTCACCTAGCTTGAGTCCAGAATGTGATAGCGGACTCACTATCCAGGACGAAACCACTGGAATCAGAATGGTCTCTGGACATAATTTCATTCCGGTGGATACTGAGACTGGTTCCGGGCCTCCAGGTAGATCTATTTGCAACTCAGATGAATCACAAACTTCCGTGTTATGTGACACCAAACATGGACCCTCAGGCTTATGCCTTAGACGCATTAACCCTGGATTGGAACCATTGGAGGAAGATTTACCTATTTCCACCAGTGAATCTTCTAATGAAAGTATTGCACAAATTACGCTCCTTCCGGGGGGCAGTGGCTTTAGTAGCACCTCACTGGCCAAAGAGCAGTTGGTTTCCTCTCCTCCTCGAGTTGAAACTCCGACCCTTCCGGATTCCATACCCTAAACTGACCCAAGTAATCGAAACACAGACTGTGTCAGATTCCTCAAGGATAGCGAAAACCCTAACTTTGTGGACTTCATGAAGTTTGCAGCTCATAAAGATGCAAACATTGACCCGGAAAACGTTCTCTTCATCGAAGCGGACAAAAGGGACTCGAGAATTTGTCAATATGATTCGGCTGTTAAGAAATTAGCAGATTTCCTAAAGAATTCAGACCATACTCGTATGACTCCGAATTTTGCCATCTCGTTTTTTAGGTTCCTATTTGACAAGGGCCTAGCAGCTAGCACTATAACCACCATCAAGTCAGCTTTGAAGAAGATCTTCCTAGTTGGGTTTAACATTAACCTGGCGGATTCCTATTTCTCATCTATTCCAAAAGCGTGTGCTAGGCTTCGACCTTTGGATCGACCACAAAAAGTCTCTTGGTCTCTGAACGATGTCCTCAAACTTGCGTCAGACACGGACAATGACACCTGCTCTTATATCACTCTGCTTAGGAAGACTCTATTCCTAACAGCTATGGCCTCAGGTGCTAGAATCTCAGAACTAGCAGCTCTCTCACGTAACCCGGAAAACATAGATTTCCTTCCTACAGGCGAAGTACTGCTTTCTCTAGACAGAGCTTTCCTAGCTAAAAATGAGGACCCACAAAATAGGTGGTCCCCTTGGAAGATTATCTCTCTTCCCCAGGATCCTTCGCTGTGTCCAGTCACTACTCTCAGGACCTTTTTAGCTAGATCTGCCACCCGCTCGTCTGGCCCCTTATTTATCAGGGAACAAGGGGGTACTATGACCATTCAAGGTATCAGACAACAAATTCTCTACTTCATTAAACATGCTAACCCAGAATCATTTCCCCATGCTCATAATATACGGTCAATAGCTACCTCCATCAATTACTTCCAGAACATGGACTTTGATGACCTTAGAAAATATATGGGTTGGAAATCTCCTATGGTTTTCAAACGCCACTATCTAAAGAACTTACAGGCCCTTAAATACCCTACGGTTGCAGCGGGGAGTCTTATCTCTCCCCATTAATCTCTGATTATTCCTTTATTCCATCTCTTCTCTCCTCCCTCCTACCCGCCACTCACACCACGTCGCCACTCTCCTGTGTGGTTCGTTAGCCCTAAGTTATTTACCATGTTTAATTCCTATGATTTAACTGTTATTGTATTTACCATTCCTTTAATGTTTAGATATGCTTAGATTGATACCTTTTGCGACTGGACACTCAGATGATTCCTTGTCTTCAAAATTATTTTAGCCTTACGTCCCCTATGTCTTTTGGCTAGTTTGTAATTTTATGTTTACTTAGAGTATAATATTATTGGCTTACATGGTATTTGTGTTCTCCTTATTATGTTATTATTGTATTGGGCTTGGAAGGCATTCTCTGGTACATTTTCACCGGCCGTCACAGGTCGCCCCAAAAAAAGGGATTTTGACGAAGGAAAAATCTATTTCAGGGAAGAGACCTGTGACCCCCGGTGAAACCGTTCCCAGTTGTTTTGTACGGACCCACCCCCTTTTTTCCTTGCCAAGCCATATGTTCTTGCAGAGGGATGACCTGGAGGCCGCACGTAGTAGGTGTCGGTGGGGTAGTTCAACCGTGTTCTCTAGGGCCTGTCACGGCCCTCCCCTTTGATGAAGGGATTATCTAAATGGAAGACAGCCTGTGAATAGTGGTTTTCACACACCCCTGTTGTATATACGACACCCACAAGGTGATCGCGCGAGGGTAGTAACCTCTGCATTCCATGATTTTATCTTTCTCTAGTATATTTAGAAGATTTATATAAGAAAAGTGTAAAGAAGGACTTCTTTCACCGGGTGTCACAGGTCTCTTCCCAGAAATAGATTTTTCCTTCGTCAAAATCCCTATATATATATATATATATATATATATATATATATATATATATAAATATATATATATATATATATATATAAATTATATATATATATATATATATATATATATATATATATATATATATATATATATATATATATATATATATACAAAGTCTATATATATATATATATATATATATATATATATATATATATATATATATATATATATATATATATATATATATATGTATATATATATATATATATATATATATATATATATATATATATATATATATATATATATATATACATATATATATATATATATATATATATATATATATATATATATATATATATATATATATTTAGAAAATAGGAAACGTAATATAATCAGTGTTTAATATTTTTAGAAGTTTTAAAAGTATGTATAATTTACTATCAAGAATTAAATCATTCTTTTTAATGTGAATAATTTTGTGAACAGCTATTTCACCTGTCAACAAAATCTGCAACCTGTGAATTTGAAATGTCTTTATTTTCGCTTATGCGGTAGTTTACCCTCATTCAAGCTCACCCACTAGTTGCTTATATATATATATATATATATATATATATATATATATATATATATATATATATATATATATATATATATATATATATATATATATATATATAATTTATTCTTTTAACTAAAAGAACTAACCAATTTATGAATAGCTTTTTAGCTCTTCTACACAATCCGCAGCATCTAAAATAGAAACGTCTATAACATCATTTGTGGAACAGTCCACGTTCATTCCAGTTCCGAAATTACTCTTATTGATAACAAAATCCTAATCCAATAATATGAGCAGAATTAAAGTATGGGGATATTCAGATGATATTACTCCTGCTGACTGAAGGGATATATACGTTCACATAGTTGCCTTTTAGTGTGAAGTTAACCATCCCCTGAACTGGCTTCTGCATCCCGAATCGATCGACGAGCCTTTATGAATATTCAGCAGGAGGAATGAATAATAATGAATGAACGCAATAGTAACCATAAATTAAACACGAGTTTCACTGTCTACTGGTAATGTTTCCTGTAGGAGTATTGTGATAGTTTAGTAGTTTTAAGTTTATTTCATGTTCTTGGATTATTGAATTATCAAAAGGCAAAGACTATATTTTGAAGAAATATCAGTTAAAAATGGAAAAAAAAAAACTAATAAAAGAAATATATTCAATGGCATTTCCTTGAATTATTATATTTTTGGGAAATTACCTCGTGTAAAATTTCCGCTTTTAGAGCAATTCATATTTTACTAAGTAATCATCTAAAGAAAACGGTAATTACCCGACTCTTTTTCATATTCAAACTGAGAATCTCTAGTAGTGCCGAGTTACACTATTGTTTCGAGGCTATAATTAACGATCTTTCTCAACCTTCGCTTTTTCTTAAGTAATCATCACAAGACAACGCTAATTATCAGGCTCCTTGTTATGTTTTGAAAGAGAATCCCTTATAGTGCTCAAATACGCTATTGTTCATAAGTTTTCATTAGAGGTGTTAGAGTAATTTGCTTTGATTGATAAATATGCTAAGTACGCTATATATAACATGATTCTCAGAACCTTTAGTGTAAACACATCATTATATATTTCTATATGACATGCGTAAACCTTTCAATATTTATTATTTCATCAGATTTTCAAAAAAAATATATGAATAATCATATATATTTTTATATACAATTAAATCTATATATATATATATTTGTATGCATTCATATGTTGTTGAAAATACCCGAACCCACACACACACACACACACACACTCACACACACATACACACAAACACACACACACACACACACACACACACATATATATATATATATATATATATATATATATATATATATATATATATATATATATATATATATATATATATATATATATATATATATATATATATATATATATATATATATATACATATAATCACACACACATACATACATATATATATATATATATATATATATATATATATATATATATATATATACATGTATATATATATATATATATATATATATATATATATATATATATATATATATATATATACTGTATATATATATATATATATATATATATATATATATATATATATATATATATATATATATACATATATATATATATATATATATATATATATATATATATATATATATATATATATATATATATATATATATATATATATATAAGAATATGTGTGTACGTGTGTACCATTCCTGATATTGA
>NC_090725.1:45754332-45756832 GCF_036898095.1 Palaemon carinicauda | reverse complement strand
ATCATTAAGTTATCTATTAAATTTTTTGTTGAATTATTATAAATAACATTTCATATTACCTACATACATATATATATATATATATATATATATATATATATATATATATATATATATATATATATATATGTATATATATATATATATATATATATATATATATATATATATATGTACATATTAAACTATTTCAATGTGTTATTATGTAATGTATCACAGAAATTCAACAACGTTACTTATGCTACTTCATAATCACCTAAATGAACATTGACAAGACCAAAATTATCTATTCAAATTTCACTTTCTTCATCAAATGTATTCTATAATCTCAATTTCTTACCAATTTGTATTTTATTTAAAAGAAATATTCGCCTGGGGATACCATATTACATAATGGTGTATCATCTCTTTTTAATGAAGAGCTATTGTCAGTATATATATATATATATATATATATATATATATATATATATATATATATATATATATATACATATATGTGTGTGTAAATATATATATATATATATATATATATATATATATATATATATATATATATATATATATATATTATTACACATTCATATATATATATATATATATATATATACATATATATATATATATATATATATATATATGTATATATATATATATATATATATATATATATATATATATATATATATGTATGTATGTGTGTGTAGGTGTGTGTATGTGTGTGTTTGTGTGTGTATGTGTGTGTATGATTGTGTTTGTGTGTGTGTATGTTGGTATCTAATTTTTCTATATATGTGTGCTTATGTGTGTATGTCATTTCTGAGATTAATATGATAGTTTTTCCGTTGGGGGTTTTTCGTCTCTTCTCCGGTATTTCCTCCAGTCCCTTTCTCCTCCACACATATTGTGGCTCCCCTTTCAAGCGTTGATACTTTGGCGCAGAGTCTCTTAAGAAGTCATCTTACTGCGAAGAGACTTATTACTGGAAGGCAGGAGATCAAATGTTCATGGAAATATTCTATGAAAAAAAAAAATACAAAAAGCTATCAAAGACGGTGGAAGCAGCGATATGGTATCGGAAGATAGGAGTTTGGAATGGAGCGGATGACATCACAAGGAATATAAAGGGCGCTTCGACTTCTTTCTGCATCTTAGATCAGTTGAGACTTTTTTTTTAAAAAAAGAGGCGTCCTTTTATGTCTCTGGTTCTTCCTTCTTTCTTCAGAAGACTGGATCGAACAAAGCAATGCGATTTAGTTCTGCCTCAAAAAGAGGAGACGTTTTTAATATTCTTTTTTTCTATAGGCTTTTCAAACGCTATATATATTCAATATGATTTATTTCTTATGGGCGTTTTTCTAGAATTTTAAAGACTGTTTTTTCGTAACAAATAATGAAAAAAGTTGAATTACAGTATTTAATATATATATATATATATATATATATATATATATATATATATATATATATATATATATATCAGTGACACTCGTGATTTCAGTCAATGTAGATATCACCGACAAATGGCATTTAACAGCGAGTTCTATCTTGGGAATACATACCCGCTTGAAAGTCATTTTATGGTAACAGCTTCTGACTGGGTAGAGATTCAAACCCCTACCTATTCGGCCAGAAACCAAGCCTGCAAGGACTCTACCAACTGAGCCATCAAGAGAGATACTCTCCTGATGGCTCGCAGGCATAGGTAGGGGTTCGAATCTCTACCCGGCCAAAAGCTTTTACCATAAAACTTATTCGAAGTGGATATATATTCCCAAGATAGAATTCGGTATTAAATGCCACGCGTAGGTAATATTTACACACACACACACGCACGTACACACACACACACACGCATATATATATATATATATATGCATATATATATATATATATATATATATATATATATATATATATATATATATATATATATATATATATATATATATATATATATATATATATATATATTGTTTTTTTGTGATAGGTTTCATATAGGCGTCAAAACTCTTTAAATACTCTATGTACCACCTAATTATTATTGTTCATGTTTAATTTTTATCCTTTTCTTGACTCTCCTTCAATGAAAGATTGGAAAAGATTAACCATCTCTTTTTCCAAGACGAATTTCTACCAATAGATAGTACTTTTTATATATTATTCAATATACAGTTATTCTCTCACATTTATTAGGTATATGATGTAACAGAAGTGTATTCTAGGAGAAATATTTAGTTTAAGTAAGTATAACTTCCATTTTTTTCATCATGATTTTAATTTAATCTTATTAGCTAGTGTTTTTTGTGCTATATATCCTAGCATCGTGTACATTTGCAAATATTTTAGGTTACCTTAAGCTATGTAGAAAAAATAATTTTCCATCATTTTGGCAAATGAAGGTACTTACACTATCCTAAAACTATTCAAAAAGATTCTCAAATTATAGGAAGAATGGCCAAACCGATGTAATACAAAAATGCAATATGTAAAAAGATCA
>NC_090725.1:45744332-45749332 GCF_036898095.1 Palaemon carinicauda | reverse complement strand
GTGGATCAGTTGTAAATGAATTGCTGGTAGGTGCCGTCCCTTTAAGAGAGGGATGGGTAACCTCACCAAGACTGAATGAGACGTTCGAATGTGACGTCTTATTATCGCTTCGGTGTCCCAGATCAGTCGTAGGGAGCCTGATCTGTGTGGAGGGGCTTCCCCACTCATGAAAGGACCAGCAGAGTCTTGGGACTTTCGTGCTCTAATTTCTGTTAGAAAAGTGATTAAAGAGGGACCGATCTCAGTCTTTTTTTATCTTTTCAAGCGTTTGATGCGTGTTTTCTCCAAGCTCTTAACGCATCTTTCCGGTGTGCCCATAGCACCAGGTCTGTCACTATAGCGAACTGGGGAAAATTTAGCGCTTTTTCCTGTTGGCGTTTTGGTATTCTGACTGAATACCCGAGTCTCTTGACAGACCTCACGAGATCCTTTTATATTTCCAAAGGAGAGGAGAGTTGATGTGACTGAGGGCTTCGATGGTTTTTTAAACATCGAAACCCCTGAGCTGGAGAAAGTCGAGACTTCTAGAAGCCTATCTTGCATCCGTGATGTCCCATGAACCGGGTCATCTCTTTGAATGCACATTGGCCGGACACTTTGAGTGCTGCCCACTCCAGCCTCTTGATCAGGTATATAAATACCTGAACTATTTCTAGGCTTGACTTTGACGTGACTAAGTTCGTCAATCCTTTGAAGATACTTAGTACTGTGAGTCCGACACGTATCTTTCCTAGGATGAATGTTACTCTCTGTAACATGAATTCTAGATAGGAGGAAGGGGGGTGGTTGACTGGAAGGTTCCGAAGGACACCTTTCAGTTCTGACAAGACTACGAACACCCCTAATTGGAACAAGGTCCATATGTTCAGAAGGATTAACATTTAGAACTTGCTGTTTTTTATGAACTTGTTGAGTGGCGACAAGTTCAGAATGACTCATTGATATCTTGAGTCCTTCTCGTGAACACAAAACAGCCTTCCCTGGAACTTGATGAGCTATAGTTTGTTTTACCACCTGTATGCTCTATAGCTCTCAGGTATACTTCTCCAGGAGGGTTTTGAACTGTAGGAGAAGGTAAGGAAATGATGGTAGGGACATTTCTGTTTCCCATCAATGGCTCATCTTGAATAGGCTTTGGACCGAAGGATCGAAGGTCCTGCGATCCTGAGGGAAAGTTCCTCCTAGCCGAAGCGTCTTTATGCTTGCTTCGAGTAGTCAGTAGGCTTAGACTTTTGACCATCTGCCTGTAGCACCATGGTCACTGGAATAGGGGGATGTTGTTGAGCAGCCCGGATATTTCCAGCATTTTCGATCTTCTTTTTAGGTTGGGGACCCACAACCACAGAAGATTTTCTCTTTGAAGGAATGCCCCATTTTTGGAGAAGACTTATGTTCTCCATGGTGGCGTTCTTAATTACTTCCTTAATGACCTCGTGTGGGAAGAGGTCTTTACCCCAGATGTTGGAAGATATTAGCTTCCTTGTTTCGTGTTTCACTGTTGCGTCAGCGAACACAAACTCTCTACATGCTCTCCTGGCCTTCATAAAGGTGTAAAGGTCCTTCACCAAGATAGCCATATGCATTTTGGCTTTGACCATGAGCATGCCTGGGGTACTTTCGTAGGTTGAACACAACTCTATGTAGTTTTGTAGAGAAAGGGATGTCGCAAGTCTCTCCTTTGACTAATGTTCATTACACAAGAGCAACTCAGACAATTTAGGGAGACATATCTTGAATTGTCGACTTGCGATGTCCTTGTCTAATTTTCCTACTGAAAATGTCAAATGGACTTCCTTCCAATCCTTTTCCTGTCCGGGAAAAGCTGGTGACAAAGGCTTGCCCTCATCGAGTGTGGGGGATGGCTTACCCGCCTCTACCGCTTTGGCAACAGAAGTAAATGCCTTCCCCATAAAGGGGAATGAGAGTGAAGTAGGAGAAAGAAAGGAAGGGTGTCTGTTATTCAGTGAGAATACCTTTGACTCTGAATAACCCGCCTTTCTCAGACTACCTGAAAGGATAGTCTGTGCCTTATCATGGTTGAGATTCAAGACCTCCTTTGGTTCCACTCCTTTTCTTGACTTTGGTTCGTACTTCAATCGAACCCAACAATTAGGGAAAGCATCAAAGCTTAGCCAAAATTGAATTTCGTCCAAAGGAACAGCATCTATTTTCTCTGAGATGTAGAGATTGCCATTTGAAATCGGCATCTGCTCCGCAAACCTCCAGGGATTGGTTATGGAGCATGTTGGTAGGTCTTGATTCAAGGGTCGTTTGACTGACCCCTGGGAAGCGACAAAAGAAGCTTTACGAGGCTCTATCTTGCGTTTTACCTCCTGCTTTTCGTTTTGTTTACGAAAGCTCTCTATTTGATTCTTCAGCTGGATACTTAATTGCACCACATTATCCAATAGAGGGGTAGAAGACGAAGATGTCAACGTCGATGGCTCTATAGGCGGCATAAGTGGAGGAAATTCCGACACAACATTTTCCTCTTCTACCCTGGGGCACTTCTTGCCCTTAATCCCAAAGGTTTTCTGGCCGTCAGGGGATGTAATTGGCTCCTGAGGCACTACTGTTTCCTCACTTGCTTGCAGAAATAGTAGCTTACGCATCCTATCATTAGGTAGGAAAGGTCACGGAGAGATCTTTTGAAAGCCTCCCACCCAGTTGCGTAATTTATATTGAGCTGTATCCCTAATCTCCGTAGACTTGGGATTTTCAAAACCTTCGGACATTAACGTCCGACATATATTGCAAACCTGTGGGTTCCAATAATGTAGGAATCCGGAAATAATATTGCAGGGGGCATGAAACCTGCAAGTATTATGACCGTAAAAATACTTACTCTTGGCCTTGCAGAGGACTGCAGCACAAGGTATCTGGTGTTCCTCCTGTAAAGAAAGAAAAACCAAATGAGTATACAATGGATTATCTCCTTGACAATCAACATACAAATGTCCTTTACAATAGAGTAGCTTAGGATAGTAAGCTATAAAGGTATAGTAGGAGATACATACTTGTGTACCCCTGTGAGCAAATGCTGTTGCCTCCCCTCAGTATTAACTACATGGAGATTTCTCTATAGAGTAACTCCAAGTAGAAGGACTCTTACCCTTAGGGGTAGAGAAGTATCAAATCACTGTCCCAAAATAATGTTAATACTGTGGGGTCAGGATAACTGATTCTCAATCAGAATATTGAAGAAAACTATTCATTCAATATATGAACGGTACCAGCAGAATGCTCGTACAAGGGTACCCAAGGTATGTCAGAAAATACTACTGTATCAGGGTACTGTAGTTTTCTAATTGCAGTAAGTCTATATTGCAATTTACTGGCTACTGTACATCATGTATTGTAGTCTAGTCATTATGCTGCCTTCATAGTAGCATATGACAGTATGGTCCATCTAGCATGAAGCCAGCTGGACTAGGAAAATAAGACATATATTTGTATATCCCACTCAGCCTATTTGCTGTAGTCTTCCTACTATATTAAAATATAGAGTTTCCTGATCAGGGAGACTCAAGGAAAAAGGCTCCACCCTTTAAGGGTTAGGAGTGTATTACTCCTGCCTTGAAGTGTTTAATATTGTAGGGTAATCCTAATACTGATTTCTAATCAGGATATTGAAGAAATCATATTCATTCAATATAGGATTTGGCTCAGCAAATGCCTGTGTTGGATATTCAAAATATATTGGAAATAACTATTAGTATAAACTATATAGTAGTTTTCTATCAGCAGTATATTCTATAATGCAGATATACTGGCTACCTGTATAAAATATACAGTAGTTCAGCCGGCATGTAGCCGGCATAGCTAGGTCTTGCCGGCATACCCGGCATGCTAGCTAGAGAGAGAGAGATAGCATGGAAAAAAGGCTACTCCTTACTGTGAATGTATACAGTAATTAAGGATGTAAAAGTCTAATTTGACTGCCTTTTTCCAGAGAGAAGGTTCTAATAGAAGGGGAGAATGCACCTTTCAGGCTTCCATGCAGCTACAGTACTATTGCCGAAAAGGTACCGCCGATACACTGCCGGCCGGCAAGTCCAGCAGTACCAGTACAGTCGGTGTGCTGCCAACTGAGTCAGCACTATCTGTGCTGGCCTGGCCGGCAGTACTCCGGCAACAGGACCTGTAGCAGCAGTCCAAGGGAGGACTGAAGAACCTTGGGAACAGGAGGGACTTCCTTCTCACGTCCATCATGGTCTCCGGCAGCCATCTTGGCTGCCGGCTAGGCCGGCAATTGCCGACAGATGATGTGGTTGGCGGCAGTATGCTCTGCCGTCAGCCAAAGACATATCTCGAGAGGGAGTCTGGCTGGCTCCGGCAACCTACCAGCAAAGGAAGGTTGCAAGATGCCAGCCTAAAGAAAGACAATGGCTAAGCCATCAAAAGAGGACAGCGGGGTAGGGAACAGGGTCCTGTAACGAGTGTGAAAGGAACTGGCAAAAATTGTCAATCCTACCACCTGTAAAAGAAACTCTGTTTCGGTATCGGTAGAATCCCAGGGAACAGGAGAGACTTAGTTCTCCAACCCAGAGATTGCCGACACAGTTAAGGGGATGGCGGCACTGCCGCCTCCTCTCAACAAAGAAGAAACAGAGTTCCAGTGCCACGTATCCTAGGCTAAAGAAAATTACTATTCAGCCCAGAGTACTGTGGCATAGGACTAGTCTTTTAGTTGCAAGGAGAAGATGGTATCCTACCATAACTTCAAGTGCGGCTAATGAGGGCTAACCTCCATTGCCGGCCACCTAGCCGGCAGGGGAGTGATGGTATCCTACAACCCATTCGCCCTGCCGGCAGATCGTAGACATAAGACTAAATACTCTGAGATTCTGACTAAATCCCAAAACCCGATGGTATACCACAACCAACGGTTAAGGGAAGAGGCAGGACAAACCCTAAGTTAGCCATGTCTGAATAAAATTCAAGGCACGGCTATTAGGGTTGTAGCCTGAGGCTACACTCAGAAGGAAAGAGATTACCCT
>NC_090725.1:45734332-45739332 GCF_036898095.1 Palaemon carinicauda | reverse complement strand
GATAGAGACGACTTGCGATATCAAACTGAGGCCCTTTGCATCAGTAGGCGGACATGTTGATGCTGATTTATATCATTGCGCTTCTCTCCCTGTTAGAGCCCTTGGAGAATTGAGATTTTCAGACCATTTCTTATTGTAACTTGGATTGTAGTACTACTACTACTACTACTACTACTACTACTACTACTACTATAATAATAATAATAATAATAATAATAATAATAATAATAATAATAATAATAATAATAAAAAGAAGAAGAAGAAGAAGAAGAAGAAGAAGAAGATAAAGAAGAACAGGAACAAAAGTGACTCCCCATTTTGACCAGAAACCCATTTACTTAATAGAAAAATAAACTACTGTAACTACAAGCTTAAGGGTGATTCAATTTTGAAAACGATCATCGAAAAAAAAATAATAAATAATTTGAACTGATTTATATCCTAACTCTAAATATTAATCAAAATTTAAATTAACATATGACAGGCCTACTCTCCGTTAACAATTAGTTTTGACTATACAAAGACACATACATAGATAAACTAATTCGCATGTAAATTAATGTGTGGCGGAGATAGGGGGGGAAGTAGGGTATGTAGACTATTTTAAAGCCTTTATTTCAATTTAGCTGTGATTATGTGTTAGCGATAGGATATATTTTACAATATTTTAGGGCACTTAATCAGCACTCATGTACAATGATCTTTCCTTTAGAGGGTAAGCCTTTTGTTATTATTGTGCATTGTCTTGAAATATTTTGATCAGAG
The DNA here is from genome assembly GCF_036898095.1 of Palaemon carinicauda. Lineage (NCBI taxonomy): Eukaryota > Metazoa > Arthropoda > Malacostraca > Decapoda > Palaemonidae > Palaemon > Palaemon carinicauda. Next base: position 45,738,567 of record NC_090725.1, on the reverse strand, counting down.
TTTAACATATACTAGTAACTGCTCTGTCTTTATGAACTGTTAACACCATTCAGATAGATACATCAATTGATAATCAAAACAATTAATTTTACTTTCTGTAATTCGTCATAATTCAACACTCAGTGATTATCATAATTCTGTGATTTGTAGCTTCATAACATCTTAAAAATGCTCTAGGGGCAGTGAAGTAGGCCAATTTGTAATGAGAAAAGCTAATGAAGGAAAACTAAGTATGTCAGTATTTGTCAACATACAATGTGAATGATTTGCTGAAACTAATTAAAGCGTCATTCCCCCTCCGGTAAAATATGTGCTATCAGCAATTGTGCTACCAGGAAATCTATGGCGTAAGCACAAAACTATTCATATCTGAAAAGTAAGCTTAACTCACTCTTCATATAGGCTTAATGATAATTTACTGTGTGAATGGGAAGAAAACTGTTACTTGAAATAACAACCATCTATATAAAACAGCCTTTTTATTTCAATCAATCAGTATTAAGATGAGCGCTTTGGTTTCCACAATAACATTTGATAGAAGTTGAACACTATAATATATGTATATGTATAGAAACTTTACGTATAGTTTATCATACAAGTAGAGTAATTGCCTATATGATAATATTTTCTATTAATATCAGCTCTCACCCTATCTATCTGCGTAGGAGAGAGAGAGAGAGAGAGAGAGAGAGAGAGAGAGAGAGAGAGAGAGAGAGAGAGAGAGAGAGAGAATGTATGGACTATGCCCAGAATATGCAATTCTGTTAAAATCCTTGATATAATCTTCATGAATCGGATGCATTCGGATTTTGTTAGTCTCTTATCGTCAAATAGATGAGATCGTAATCAGATAAAATAATGTTTGTCGTTAGTTCAATAGGCAAAAAGCTATACAACGTGTGAGTCATAAAATGATAGTAATAAACTTGATTTAATTTTAGGTCAGCAATAATTCCATTTTATGGATTTGTTAAGGGCCTATTTAGTTAAGGAGTTGAAATGTCGAATAACTTCGCCAGCAATTTATCCATTCAAATACATTTTTTTGGATTATTGTATAGGAGATATGAGTCATTGTTGCTGTACATTAAAATCTCGTTCCTGGGTAATCTGGAATACTTTAAGTACAAGTACCTCGCAAATCTACAGATAAAAGGGAAGGAATGTAGTGGCCTATGTGGTAACGTCCCTGACTGGTGATTGCCAGACTGGGGTTCGATTCCCGCCCAAACACGTTATTTCCTTTGGTTGATGTAACCTAATCATCCCTGTGAGCTAAGGAAGGAGGGTTTGGGGGAGGGGGAGCCTATAGGTCCATCTGCTGATTCATCAGCAACCTTTGCCAGGTCCTCCTTGGTCATAGCCTGGGTAGAGAGGTCGCTTGGGCTCTAATCATATGTATATAGGACCAGTCTCTAGTGCATTGTCCTACTTGATAGGGTAATATTACTGTCCCCTGCCTCTTCCATACCAGAGGGTCTTTAAAACTTTAAACCCTAAACTGTCAACGCTTCAATGTTTTGAAGTTGATCAAAAGAAAAGGACTTCTCTTAATGAATACAACAGTTACCAGATAATCTGTGTGAATTGTTTAAGCTCAAGGTTCCACACTGGGTTGAAGATGAATATGTTAATATAGATAATAAAATACAACTACTACAATTAGATTTCATGGTATCATTATTGCCAGACATATTAATTGTTTTAACAAGAATGTGAATATCGTTTAATTTGAAACAGCAGTCGTCAACAGGCTAAGAAGCGTAATAGGAATGTACATGATTTGGATCTCACTTTTTTGTCGGGATTGAAAAACAATATATAACCTTCCGGTCAGACGCACATTAGCATGTGATGACAATGCAAGCAGGATTTCTAAATAATAATCATAAGTGCAATAGTTGTGGAAAACCCGGCCCCATACGACCGGATTATAAAATATGTTACTACAGTTTAGCATACATAATAACAATTATCACTCCTGTTACAATTGAAATTATACGAGAAAGAATAGTTCAAGTAATTATAATACTAAGAATTTAATTAACAATGGAGTTTCTAATACAAGTAATGGCAATAATAGCAGTAGTATGAAACACGTTCTACGGCAATATAAAAAGGAGTGACCTAAGCAGAAATATGGAACACCTCCCATGGTCAAATAGATTTTTTTTCAGAGAAACAGAAGTAAATACTTAATGAGTAACAAAAGTGTCTTTGGACATTAGGGGTTTTAATTTTTCAATGTCCTTGTTCTAGAATTACGGAATAAAATTTAATCTAATTCATGAATCTCAAGATATCTTGGAATGATTAATTTTTTATTAATAGCCTATATGAATGACTTTATGTTGCTGCTACTCTATCTTTAAACCATATTACCGTTAATTTCTAGTATAGGGCACTGCCATAGCCAAGCACTATGGTATCTATTACCCTTTTTTAGATGTTATGTGTGCTTGAGTTGATGAAAAAACACTCAGGTGTACTTTTTTTTCTCAACTAGCGGTATTTTCAGCATAGACTTAGGGTATGTTGCCTGTTGACTTTTCAGTTGGAGTGATATTTTGTTATTTTTTAATTAGTTATTATTTGGAATCGTAAATACATACCATTAATGAAAGTAGCTCACAATGTAGAGTATAATATAAAGACTTTTTCATAAATTCTGTTTTTATAGTCAGATTGCTTTACTTATGGAGACTCATTCAGGAAAATGTCCTTAATTGTCCGTAAACTATATAAACAATTTTAGAAAAACACTGTATACTATAGTGTATAAACATATTGGCTATATCAGTAAAAGTAAAATTAAGAGAATGGTTTTTAGGTAATATTTATTACGAAATTTGAAATGATTTTCAGCTTAATAGTTAACTATTAGACAAAACTTTATGAAATTCGTGAATAATATTTTTGCTATTGAGAGAGAGAGAGAGAGAGAGAGAGAGAGAGAGAGAGAGAGAGAGAGAGAGAGAGAGAGAGAGAGAGAGAGAGAGAGAGAGAGAGCCAAAGGGATAATCTTTTTCTATCAAACACACATCACTGTGTCATCATCATTAACAACAACATAATCATGAACAGCAAGTAAAACAACAACAACAACACAACAACTACTACTACTACTACTACTACTACTACTACTACTACTACTACTACTACTACTACTACTACTACTACTACTACTACTAATAAAAAAAAAAATTCTATTTCAATTTGCAATAGTTTGTCCTGGGAAATCCAGGGACAATGAGAAAAATCCCTGGATTGTTAACCATCAGAAAATGACCAGGATCCCTGGAGAGAAATCCTATGGGATATTAATAATTGTTCTAATCAAATTATACAGACACATAATCAATTTATTGCTTTGGCTGATAATTTCATGACTATTCAAGAAGTAAGTGATGCAGTTCATACTAATATCTAATTATTTTCATCTCGTAAAGATTTTATTCATATGAACATTAAGGAGAGATCGCATATCAATGCGGTAAGATCTCATCACACGACTTTCCAAATAGCATTGGGGGTAAAAGGGTTAAGACACTCGTGATATCCTGGTGGTACGACCGCATCATTAAATCATTCAGATGTTATATTATCTGTCATAGAAAATGAACCACTTGATAAACAGGGTTCTGATAATGTTTAGTATGGAGTATATAAATTTTCTTTGTTTGCTGATTTAATTATGGTAAATAACATTAAAATGTACGCCATGGTACTTTCAAGATATAATGCAATCGTATCAAATAGACTAACTGTAGTTCAAGCAAGATAATTGATAGTTTGGTAATTGTCGAATGTATGTGATCACTCAAGGAATATAGACACGCTGATAATGATGAATTAAAGTTCAGGTAACAACTAACTAGCGGCTGGTCTACAACAGGCATACTTAATATAGATTGTTACTTAGAAAATGTGTTAGATTAACGGATAGGGATTGGAGGATTTCTACAGTATGAGGATATAATAACGTCAAAAGAGGTCAAAAGACTATCTATAATCAGCCTAAGCCTATTAGTGATAAGCTAGGTAAAGTTATTTCTTATAAAAATGCAAGAAAAAAAATTATGGTATTAAATCTTTCTCAAATGTAATTTTTATGTCATATAAGAATATTAGGAAAATGTCTGTAATTAGACAATAAATAAGAATATATAATACCGATAACATTATTCATATGTTCTTCTTATCAATTACCAGTTAAATGTCAAGAAACCGCAATG
>NC_090725.1:45721832-45724332 GCF_036898095.1 Palaemon carinicauda | reverse complement strand
ACATCTTTTCTGTATTTACTGGATAATTCTAAAAATTTTATGGCTTATCTATCTATCTATCTATCTATCTATCTATCTATCTATCTATCTATCTATATATATATATATAACGGTCACCTGTAATGATTTTTTGTGGTATTTGCACTTCACTAACACTCTTGTTTTACCCTTTTCCATCACACTTGAGTGATTCTTTTTCTTTTTTAATGATGAAATCATAACAAAGCATTCTATCTACCTTCTTCATCTATTAGCGTACCTTTCTGTAATAAAAGTGTTTTATATTACTTTCATTGAATAATGGTTTTGCGAATATCTTATTTAAACCATATCTTTAAAAGACACTTGTTGACATGTTAAAAATATATTCTCATATACATTGTTAATGAGAGGAAATTTGCAATGAAATGATTAAGGGGAAAGAAAGAATAATCATTAGCAATCAAGAACATCATAGATTTAATGCATATTGTTGAGTAATTTAGGACAAAAGGTCGAAATCTACTCTAGAATAATTCCTTTAGATATTACGGTAGGTGAAATTCTATATTGATGACTTCACTTAAATTAAAGTAAAAATTCATTCCCATAGGGAAGAAGCTTTTAAAGTATTAGGTTCCCATTAGACTCTGGAGATGGGAAAGCTCTCGTAATTTATTCACCATTATTTCCCAGCACTGTTCCCTGGAAAAATAAAGTTTCCTGATAATTGATGAGGGTATGATTTCATTTTCCGTGTTGCAATGTTCTCTATCAGTCTCAGTGTTCGTCTCTCTGCCTATCTATTAGTAACTATATTTTTGTGAAGGTGATTCTCATATTGTTGTTATTGCATATCTGAGATTTTTCTGTGTTTGTATGTGCGTAATAAGTATCGCTACTAAGTGTGTAGGTTTGTGTGTGTGAATGAGTGTGTGCGTGTGTATATTTGTATCTCTGTGAGAGGAACAAGGTAAGTAATTAATACGAATTAACAATGTTTGGTTAGGAGTATGCATGGTTTTCAAAGATGAGTATTCGTGTTTAATTAAGAAGTAAAATCTAGCTTACTAACTTCAACTCAGTGTGATGAGAATATCCCTTTTCACCAATCAATAATCATTCCTCTGACTTGGTTTTTCAGATCTCAAAAAAAAAAAAAACTTCTATAATGATCATATTCACTTAGTTATTAGCCTTCCAATTCTTCTTGAGGCGATAGAACAGCAACAACCTGTCTTGCAGTTCTTTCATGGTTCAATCAAAGTATGTAGCTTAACCAATATCCACAATAAGCATTATTTTTTTTTTTATGAACAACACAAAACTTATGACGGTTATAGTGTAATTATAGATTTAAGCTTCTTCTCATTATTACAAATTACTATGCACGTATTCAATGTAACCTATAAGAAATATAAACCAAAAAGCCATGAGTGTTCTTATTTCACATGGAAAAATTAACCACCATTGATTTGAGTCATGAAATAGTCTTAATCAAATTGAATTCAAATTATTGACAGGTATACTCTTGGTATTACCGAAGACTGGAAAGCAATTGTTTAATTTTGGAAATATCCTTATCCTAGAAAAGCTTATCCTTACAAAGTGGAAAGTAGCAACTGAAAAATAATAGTCTAGTTTTTAACCCCTTAACAAAAGAAGAATTGTTTTTAATCTCAGTGTTGTCACCTGAATGAGGAGAGAGAAGAATGTGGGAAGAATAAGCCAGACTATTCGGTGTAGGTGTAGGCAAAGGGAAAATGATCCTTAATCAGGGAGTGCGATCCAATGTACTACTGTCTGGCCAGACAAATAACGTAAAACAGTCTCTAGTGGTAGAATTTCAGCGGGTGGCTGTTACAAAGCACAAATATCAATATCAAAACAAGCTCAATACAATAATCTTCCTTTATAGGACTTTAGCGCCGTTCTACTTTTTTACTATAAAGAAAAGATTGGCATTTGCAAATTGTACTGTAGTTATTTGGTTCATTGATTGAGAACCTGCGAAATTTACTCGAAAAGATTAGAAATATTTGGAATTAACGAACTTTGTGAATGATTTATGAAATAGTGAAATAGTGAAGTATTTAAGGCAAATAGTGAAGTAGTGAAGTAGTTAAGGCAAAGTAAAAACTGGCAGAGCGAGTATTGAATACTATTATTAACGTAAGGACAATTGCTATAGCTGGAGTAAGTACATTAGATGGCCATATTATATAATAATAAATGACTTAACTTAAAAAAAGAAATAAGGACGGTAGCAGCGCCAAACAATTAGTAAGACGCTTTTATTGCCTTTGAAGCCAGATTATGAGGGATATAAAGTGTATATACTAATTATGCAAAAACAAAAAACTTGAGGTATTGAGAATAACTGCTCGCTTGATACATATAATATGATGTAAAACATTTAAACGTAACAATAAGGAAACAGAAAGAAGGGGGACAGGTTTTTTCTGTTACATTCATGTGGAAGATTTAACGATTGCAATTTAGAAAATGGAGTATTCATAAG
>NC_090725.1:45699332-45701832 GCF_036898095.1 Palaemon carinicauda | reverse complement strand
TGAATGCTCATCAGATGTTCTAAATCTCCTAAAAAAGAGATTAATCAGTAATTTGATAAAATGCAAATGGAACCTAGTTAGGCTGATTGTAATGTTGGATGAAAGAGAGACGGTTGTAGTAATAACATCCCTAAACTAGACAAGAAAGTTCAAAGTTTGATTTTATATATTTTTAAGTGGTTCAGGAATCCAAATCTATCCAGCTCATCTTGTCATTACAAAAAAAAAAAAAAAAAAGTAAAGCGAGAATTTTAGAGCATGGTAACAGGATATCATGAAGATCTTGAACATTATTATTATTATTATTATTATTATTATTATTATTATTATTATTATTATTATTATTATTATTATTATTATTATTATTATTATTGAAGTCCAATGAAGGTAAATTTAGGATTACGGTGACGAGGAAGCAGGGAGAAGGCATGGTTTAAAGAAGAATTAAAGAGACCTATATTTGAAATAAGCAGAATACTTCAAGTATATTGGAAGGACGCATGAAAGTTTTTTTTTTTTTTTTTTTTTTTTTAAATTATGATAAAGGCATCTAGCCATAAATAAAGGAGGAGGCTCTTTTTGTATATACCATGATAATGGCGAATGGAATGGATATCAAGAAATATTTTATAATTAGGACGTTGAAGGTGCATGCTTTAGAAACTTCGGAATTGGACAGGACAATAAAAACAGAGGTCAGGCTTAAGTGAGTGCAAGTAAGAATGGTTAGAGGGTTTTGTGGAATCTCAATGATTAGGAGGCTACTAAATGAAGGTTATAAGTAAAGTTTTAGGTAGGCAATGATTATTTATATAAAGAATCAAGAAAGATATTCTATTGGTATAGAATAAGGATATATAAAGTAAAGGAATGAACATGGATCTAGATAAACATATCAAGGGGGAAATGCCATCGTCGTAAAAATATACATAATATGGAATTGTTTGACAATATACATTTATTTTCTTTTGTGTGGAGAAGGGACCTTAAGCCTCCACATACAATAGTTTTAGGGACGGAGATGAATATATATTGTATACAGTTACTTTTGTATTATATTGAAAAAAGGACTTTATATGTTAAATATAGTAAAAATAAGTCAAGCATAATAAGAAATAATTATGTATTATTTATTTTTGTATTCATATCAAACAAGTAGCTCTTCCATATACCTTTAATTTTCTTCTTACAACAAGAAGTTCCTTTAATAATTATTGCCCTGCAAAAATAGTAAAAATACAAAACAATGGTCTTATTGCTATTTTTCAACCATATGAAGAATGATTACTATGCTCTCTCTCTCTCTCTCTCTCTCTCTCTCTCTCTCTCTCTCTCTCTCTCTCTCTCTCTCCTTTCAGCTATACTCCTTATAGCTACCCTCTACTTGGTCATTCTCTTCTCTCTCTCTCTCTCTCTCTCTCTCTCTCTCTCTCTCTCTCTCTCTCTCTCTCTCTCTCTCTCAGCTAAACTCCTTATAGCAACCCTCTACTCGGTCAGTCTCTTCTTTCTTGCCCTTTTCTCTCCTTCACTCCTTCTCTTTCTCTCTCTCTCTCTCTCTCTCTCTCTCTCTCTCTCTCTCTCCTTTGAGTTATATTCCTTATAACTACTCTCTACTCGGTCAGTCTCCTCTCTCTCTCTCTCTCTCTCTCTCTCTCTCTCTCTCTCTCTCTCTCTCTCTCTCTCTCCTTTCAGCTATACTCCTTATAGCTACTCGCTCTCTCTCTCTCTCTCTCTCTCTCTCTCTCTCTCTCTCTCTCTCTCTCTCTCTCTTTCTCTCTCAACTATACTCCTTATAGCTACTCTCTCTCTCTCTCTCTCTCTCTCTCTCTCTCTCTCAGGAAATAGTTTGTTATTCAAGTTCCGTCTTCCGACACTTGAACTGAAAGCCAAGGAAGACGTCTGAGAAATTATGAAGAGGCCAAAATATATTTATTTGTAGAGGACAACAAACCGTAACTGTTGTCTGGTACACAACCCCATAAAGTGTCAGACAATGAGAGAGTTTAGGAACCTTTCATTCTTATCGAGAGTAGGCACTAAACAGAAAATTATTCATGAAATACTAGCAACCCTGATAGATATCGCGTTAGAAATTGTAACTAGTGAAAAAAGTAGTATCCTTTGAAAATTTTCATTATGATAAAATCAAATGATATATAGTCCTAACTCACTAGTCATATAAAAACTTTCGATGTTCAAATCCAATAAGTGGACAATATGACCTGAACGGAAAATCCATAGGAAACGTGGTCACTAAAAATTTTAAAAATAAATAGTCAGTCCTTTGGAAAATCCTAATTTAATATAAGGAAATCTATTTGAAGCGGGATATATTACATAAAACAAGGCTAATGCGCAATGAATCAAAATTTAAATGATTAAATGAAATAAGTTTAAATGCCATGTAAAATCCCAATCACGTGGCATACTTCAGAGATTTAGACAATAAGTAAAGTAATTAGTTGATTTTATTACGAGAAATTTGAAGCTTTTCATAGAA
>NC_090725.1:45681832-45694332 GCF_036898095.1 Palaemon carinicauda | reverse complement strand
CATTAAAAACCAAAGTTTATTTACTGGAAAGTAAATAAGGAAACGCCAAAAAATTAGCCGATTAATTATAAATAGATTAGCTTCATTTGTTGTGATATTAAATATTTCTTGTATCTTCAAGTTTTTGCTTTCATATGAATATCTTGGTGGACCTAAGGGTGAGTGGGTAACCGGTACAACCTCTTTTGACGATAAATATCAGTAAGCATTTCGTTTTTATTATTCTTACAATCCATGCATATTTTTGTTACTTACGCAATACATAAAAACAACTGATGACCTATAGAAAGCAGAGATAAATACATCCATATGTAATTTTGTAAAGTGCAAAGAACTGCCATATGCAAAGCAAATCTTGCCCACAAACATCAAGTTAAGCCAGAAACAGGAAGGCAAATATCTTCCCAGATTCCAGGCGTAAGCTTGAATAAGAAATTCCGTGAACAACCCTCACTTAGCTTCATATGAGCGTTCTAACAGTCAACAGTCTGCCCACCTCTCACAATTAGGGTAAGACCGGCTTTGTCTTAAAGGGGCTAGTGTTAGCTTCCATCCTTCTGAGGAGGACTCCCCATCGAAATTGCATCATCAAATTAAGTTAGGATTCCCACATGAGTTGGGAATTATTTGCTAACTCAAGAATGGTGTTTCTTTGTAAAAAAAAAAAAAAAAAAAAAAAAAAAAAAAAAAAAAAAAAAAAAAAAAAAAAAAACTACGTAAAGGAACAAATCTGTAACTTTTGTGGAAGCAATTGTAACGTGGCCAAGTACAATAAACGGATTTTGAGCGAAGCGAAAAATCTATTTTTGGGTGAGATGGCCATGTCGTCCTGATGGAAGTTCCTATAGGGTAGCTTCCTAGGGTATATTACAACTACGGCGATATTCCCAGAGAATTTACCTTAAGGTACCAGAATTCTAACTCCTGGAGCGAGTATCCCTCGTGAAAGGGATATCGCGACATATCAGAGGACGTATTCTAGACACGTCACATGGCAATCTACATCCTGGACAGAGATTTCGTCTCGTAGGAGGTGATTGGCGAGATACGAATTCGGGAAAGAAAAAGGGGAGCCGCTCCCAAGGCTTCCCTATCCCCCGATTCGTATGCGTGCCTGGCGCCAATCCTGGCACCATCTGTATTCCTTGTAGCGTACACGAGGTGCTACAGATACTGTATGTAGGGAGGGGTCCTACAGCCCTTTCTTAGAAAGGCAAGGGCGGGTCCATCAGGACGACATGGCCATCTCACCCAAAAATAGATTTTTTGCTTCGCTCAAAATCCGTTTTTTGGGCTCAAGCCATGTCGTCCTGATGGAAGTGTACCAGAGCATTACTGTATCTGTGGATTCTCAGAACGTGCCGTTCTCCCCGGAGGTAATTTTTTCCCGGTCGACTAGACCTAGAGACCTAAGATGTTACCGTTATACATCTTTTCAACTAACTATAAACTATGTTAGAGCTTCCTGCCCCCTACAGGGAAGAGTCCTACTAGACTCTGGAAAAGTCTCGAAGAGTACATATATCTATGTATGAATACCAGGCAAGCTAATATAGTGGTCTCGCCCTATATTAAGTAAAGCATAGTTTGTAAAGAACCACTGCGTCAATATGAAATATCGACCAGTTCTCCGCACAATACTTGTATTGGACAAAGGTTTTATATCCGCATAGGAGGAAAACCAATGCAACATAGCTTGCACAAAGGAACAATTCTATTAGAATTATCCCAGATAAGGTACATAGAATGAATGCTCAATTATACCAATAAATTGACACAGGTGAAGGAGACGCAAGGTTCTAAAGAACCTGATTATTGACAGGCAATAAATAGACAGGTTAACCACAATTATATATATATATATATATATATATATATATATATATATATATATATATATATATATATATATATATATATATATATATATATATATATATATATATATACATAAGAAGAGGATAACCCAAAACTTAAAGCATAAGTATGATAGTAAACAGAGCTTGTTTGTCTGAAAGAAAAACATTAGATGCCACTTTTAAGATACCGAGGTATCAAAGTCATAAAAGCCTGTATTACAAATCAATGACATTAGCGTTAGAAACGCTCGGCACACATGTCTGCACTTATGCTAGGTTCACCTTCGGAAATGGAACAGTCTGGATGGGCAACACAGTGCCCTCACTTAGTTTGTAGTACAGTATGTAACTACACACTCACCCTGGAATTAATCGTCCCAATTAAGACCACTGTTCCTCGCAGAGTTAAACAGTAGGGTTAACACCGCGACCCACTGCTACCACAGATCTCTTTTAGTTCCTCTACTTGCTTCGCATAGTGGCGAAAGAACACTCTGGAAGACTTCCAGCCAGTGTATGAACGGAGATGTTCAAAATCCATACAATTAAAGAAATTTAAGAATGAGGCAACTTTCCTCGGATCGTGACCTGCGGGTGCATTGTCAGGATCCGCTCTGCGAATAAAATATGTGATTTTCGCTCTGAGTTGATTCAGAGATAAATTTGAGCCTGATGTTTCTCCCCTGAATAGTTGACCACTCTTGAAGTCTGAAGTTCTATGAAGATAGACCTTTAGGCATTCTACTGGACATAGAGATGCATCTTCTTTCAGAGGGCAGATTCTCCAGGGACCCCACCTGTTGGTGGGTAACTCATTCTTGGCGAGAAACGTAGGATCCGGAAACAGGTTCAGTTCTCCCCCATCCAGGAACTGAACACGACCTGCCTCTCTCGAGAGGCTACAGTCTCACTAACCCTGGCCCCGGATGCGAGTGCAAAATAGGAAAATAAATTCTTGTGTCAAATCCTTTAACGCACACTCTTCATTGCTCAACAGAGAAGCGAAATGAAGAACTTGTCTAAAGACCATGAAATGGGCTTTGGAGGTGCTGAAGGTCTGAGCCTAGCACAGGCTTTCGGGACTTTATTAAAGATCTCGTTACCTAGGTCGACCTGGAAGGCATATAGAATGGGTCTTGTCAAAGCAGACTTACACGCTGAAATCGTGTTCGCTGCCAACCCTTGACCATGGAGGTGGAGAAGAAAGATAAGCAGAAGTCTGTCAAGATCTCCTGCGGAATCTTCGCCTTGACTAAAGGCCACCCATTTTCTCCAAGATGACTCATATTGCCTTCTAGTAGATTTGCACTTATATTCCTCAAGGAAGTCTATACTGGCTTTTGAAATCCAGAAACGCTTTCTCACCGCTAGGGAGAGAAAATCATGAGCTGCAGGGTCCGGGTTTTCTGTAATGAAGCGCAGACAGTTGACTTCTGGACTCGCTGGGTCAGAACTGGATCTGGTAGTGGCACAAACTTCAGCTACAGTTCCAATGCCAGGAGGAACCACACGCTGTTCGGCCACTTGTGGGCCACTATTGCCGCTACCCTTTGAAGGATCTCAGTTTGTTGAGGACCCTCAACAGAAGGTTGTGAGGAGGGAACAGATAAATCTTGGACCATCTGTTCCAGTCGAGGGACATTGCGTCCACTGCTTCCGCTAAGGGGTCCTCGTACGGGGCACGTACAGGGGCAACTTCTTGTTGTCTTTCGTCGCAAAGAGGTCTATCTGCAGTTCTGGGACTGATTCAGAATGAAGGAGAATGATCCTGCGTCTAAGGACCATTCCGACTCTATCGGTGTGAACCTGGATAGAGCGTCCGCTGTCACATTGCGGACCTTGAAGGTGAACTGCTGACAGGTACCACTTCTTCTTTTCCGCCAATCGGAAGACGGCCAATATCACCTGGTTGAGAGGTGGTGACCTCGATCCTTGTCGATTCATGTATCTCACAACTACCTCGCTGTCTATCACCACCTTATGTGGATCGAGTGACGCGGGGAGACTTTCTTTAAGGTAAGGAGCACTGCCCAAGCTTCTAGAAAGTTTTTTGTGAAAGGTCTTGAATAGCCTGGACCAAGTCCCCTGGACTTTTTTCCGATGAGAGTGACCTCCCCATCCCTCCTTCGAGGCGTCTGAGTGAATCGTCACCGACGGGGGAGGTGGCTGAAGAAGAACCGACTTCTTTAGATGTCTGGCTTGGGACCAAGGCCTGAGAAGAGTACTTAGCTGAAGAGGCTGGTCTTCTCAGATCTCTTCACGCGTTTGATGCATAACTTCTCCAAACTCCGATTGCATCCTTTAGCTGTGCTCTTAGCACTGGGTCTGTCACCGAAGCAAACTGGAGAGAGCGCAGTACTCTCTCCTGCTCGTGTCTTGATATCCTTTCGGAATCTTGAAGTCTCTTGACAGAACCCGCTATCTCCTTCCTTTTCTTCGCCGGGGTGGAGAAACGGTGTGACAAAAGGTCCCAGTGGATTCCCAGCCACTGGAACTTTTGAGATGGAGAAAGTTGAGACTTTTTCTGTTGATCTTGAAGCCTAGGTACTCTAGGAACTGGATCACTTGACTGGAAGCTTGCAAGCATTCTGTCTCGGATGCTGCCCACACCAACCAGTCGTCCAGGTAGGCTACTACCTGAATTCCCTTTAGGCGTAATTGTTTGAGAGCTACGCTCGCAAGCTTCGTAAAAATCCTTGGGGCTATGTTTAGCCCAAAAGGCATGGCTCCGAAGGCGTATAGTCTTCGTTGTAGCCTGAACCTAGGTAGGGGGAGAGTCGATGGCTAATTGGAATGTGCCAATAGGCGTCTAACAAGTCTATAGAGACGGAATATGCCCTCTCGGGCAGTAAGGTCCTTATGTGTTGCAGTGTTAGCATTTTGAATTTGCAATTCACTATGAACTTGTTGAGTGGCGACAAGTCCAGAATGACTCTGAGCTTTTCCGAGTCTTTCTTGGGAACACAAAACAGCCTCCCTTAGAAATTGATGGGCTTCACCCTTCGGATCACCTTTTTTCTCCAACAGTTCTTGAACGTACTCCTCCATAACGGGGGTGGAGTGTTGGAAAAACCGAAGGCACGGGGGTGGAGTGCTGTACCAGCTCCCGCCCAATCCATTCTTGAGTAGGCAGTGGGCCCAGGGATTGAAGGTCCACCGATCCCGAAATTTCAGAAGTCTCCCTCCCACCGGTATCACCTCACTTGGACTGCCGTCCTGAGGTCTTGCCTTCCTGACCACGACCACCCCTGAATCCCCTTCCCCTTGAGGGGCGTCTAGACGAGCCTCTGGCTGCTCCTCTAGGCTTTGCTCGAAAGGAAGTAGACTGCCCTTCGAACGCCTGGGGTACCCACTGAAAGGTGGTCGGGGTTTGTGCCACGATCTGGGGCACTGGGGGCAATGGCAATTGCAGTTGCTGTTGCTGTCTAAGAGGCTTGGCTGGCCGAGACGGTAGCCTAGTCCTCATAGTCTTCCTCTTTGGTTGAGGACCCTAATCCGGGGAAGACTTTCTTTTGATAGCCAGGCCCCACTTCTGGAGAAGGTTTCTATTCTCCAAGGCGGCCTTATCAACAACTTCTTTGACCAAGTCGGTAGGGAAAAGGTCTTTTCCCCAAATGTTGGAGGAGATTAGTTTCTTTGGCTCGTGCCTCACCGTAGCCGAGGTAAACACGAACTCCCTACAAGCTCTCCTTGCCTTGACGAAGCCATAAAGGTCCTTCGTCACTATGGCCAGAAGAGGATTGGCCACTATCATGAACATTTCATGGACCTTGGGGTCCCTTGCCATCGTCTCGAGAGTAGTCTGAAGAGACATTGAGGCAGTCAGTCTTTCTTTTGTATCGAACTCACTTCGCAAAAGAAAGTCAGACAGCTTAGGGAGGTCCTTGCCGAACTGACGTCCGGCAATATCAGCCTCCAACTTTCCCACGGAGAACGTAAGATAGACGTCCTTCCAGTCTTTGTGGTCCATAGGCAGGGCCAGCGACAAGGGTTTACACTCCTCTAGGGAGGGGCAAGACTTGCTGGCCTCGATTGCTTTTAGTACAGCCAGAAATCCTTTCTGTAGAAAGGGGAAGGCTCTAGTAGGCGAGGACACAAAGGAAGGGAGCTTCCTATTCAATGCGGCTACCTTTGAGTTAGAGAAGCCCCTCTCTTTCATCGAGGATGAAAGTAGAGCTTGAGCCTTAGCATGGTCCATCACTATGACCTCCTTCGGCTCTGTCTCCTCCTTTGAAGCTGGTTCCTTCCTCAGCCGGACATAACAGTCCGGATATGATGCCTTGCTGGGCCAGAATTCCACCTCCAGGGGAACTGAGCCCAGCTTATCCGAGATGACGATCTTTCCAGCCGTCATCGGCATGTGCTCAGCATACCTCCATGGGTTAGCATCTGAGCACAAGGGAAGGTCTTTCACATTGAGCTTTTTCTGGGACCCATGTGATTCTGCAAGGCACTGCATTCGCAGTTCCATTGCAGCCGCCTTCTCCTGATTCTCCTTCTGCATTTGTTGGATCATTCCAACAATAGAAGAGAGGGCCTGTCCCAGCTCTACTGGGAGACCGGCCGATATAGAGGGGCTTGAACTTCATCCTGGGCTTCTGCCAGGAGGTCTTAATCCTGACACCCGTCCACATTAGACATCCTGTCATCTAGCTGGATGTCTTGCATCGCGACCGCGACTTCAGCATCCACCTGGATTTGAACTTAGGGGATCTCCTCTTGAGGCTGGGGAATCACTGCATCAGCTGATGCCTTAGGGAAAGGATACGCCCTCATCTTCTCACTTGGAAGATAAGGGCCAGAAGTGTTGTTTTAGAAGCCCCTTACCCAGGTACGAAGCTTCTTCCTAGCTATTTCAATGTCTCATTAATCAGGTTAGTGCACACAGTACATACCTGAGGGTCCCAATACCGGAGATCATCCTTGGAGACAGCGTATGCTGCGTGTCTCCTACAAAACTCATGTACGCAGAGGTTCTTGCTGCTGACATTGCAGAAAGCACTTCCCCTCTTCGGAGTGTCCTTCTGTAAAGAGAAGAAATTTCCATGAGTATCAAGTGAACTATGTATCACTGGATATGCATAGTATAGCATAACAATTCAGAAAGGAAAGACACACACTTGTGTTTCCCTCACAACCCATTGTTGCAGCCTTCCAGATAATAAAATCAAAATGGTTTATCTCTTCTAGAGTAACCAATGCAAGGTTTCCAGAGGAAACAGGTGGAGCTCACACCTAGGCAATGATTTTAAAATCCTGGATAATAGACAGGGAAGAACTCAGCTTCCTATCTGAGGGCAACAGCAAAGGGATGTGCAAGAAAACACAATAGTGTTAGAAGATACAGTGCTGTACCAAAACCTTTACTATAGTTTTCTTCTTACTGTATATGCTATACAGAAGAATACTAGTACAGTATAGGGGGATGTGTGCCGGCCTGCCTTTGCCGGCCGGCACACACCACAACTAGCTTTAAAGTATACTACTTAACAGCTATAGGGCGGCAGCACTCTGGTTCAAATGCCTGTGCCGGTCGGCAGCAACTGCCGGCCGGTAACAGCCAGTGTTGGCCGGCAATGGCTGCCGGCCAGCAACTACACAAGGTAGTACCCAGCTGCCGGCCACACTCTTGGTGACCGGCAGACAAGGACTGACATAAGCCGGCTGGCAAAGGTACAAGACCGATGCCAGCCGGCAGCAAAAGAACCAGAGGACTACACCTGCCCGGCTGCCGGCCTCATAGGCCGGCAGCCGGGACAGGTACAGCACTAGAAGAAAAATAGAATGGATGCCGGGATAAGAGTGTACACAACCTCCAAGCCCGGCAACCGAAAGAGTGCATATAAGGAAGGGGAGAAACTAATTCAGGCTTCCTTGACCAATGCCGTCCGGCTCTGCCGGCAGGCATGGATGAGGGACCAAGAGAGGTCCGGGCAGCACTCGAAAACATAAGACCCTTGCCGGCCAGCAGCTCTGCCGGCCGGCAAGGGGCTGAGTCAATTCCACATCCCAACCTATACTAGGTCCAGAAGTAGAACGACGTACAGTACAGTAAGACCCCTGCCGGCCAGCTCTGCCGGCCGGCAAGGGGCTGAGTCAATTCCACATCCTAACCTATACTAGGTCTAGATGTAGAATGACGTACAGTACAGTAATGGCTAGGCCATTACGGAGATAGAGGGGGAAGGGACAAGAGGGTCCTGCCAACCTTGCTTTAGTGACAGATCACCCGCAGCCAAGAAACTTATCTTAGCCTAAGGGAGAACTAAGGGGAAAGGCCAGCAATACTTGCCAGCTTCCAGAGCACCAAAGCAAGGAAGGCGTTGCTACTCCCAAGGGAAGAACTTATCCTCCCCCGAGAACAGCAACAGGACTAGTCTGGTAGATCACAAAAGAAGGAATCATAACTACAGAAACCTTCGGTAGTGACCTAAGGGAGCTAAGCTCCCTTTGTATGTGTTAGGTCAGCGAGGGGGACTCTGCCCCAAGCCAGACAACACAGACTCAGACTAAAAACTCTGTTGTTCTGTCTCTCGCTGTCTTGTATTGACCATATTTGGGCAAATAATAATCTTGTTGGTAATAGTGGGATATTCTTAGCAGATATCACAGATCATTTCCCAATTTTCTGTAGTCTATTAATGCCTATATTAAACAACGTAGACAACAAAATAAAAATTCAATTCAGAGATATGAGCGAAGTGAATGACAGGAAATTCACGGAACTCCTGAGGGGGAAAGACTGGACCGAATATGGTCAAGCCTCATTAGATCCTCACCTGGGGGCGGCCTCTTTTACGGATGAAATAGACAGCTTTTTCAATGAATGCTTTCCTTTAAAAACAAAATATGTAAGTGTTAAAAGATTGGTGAATAAGTGGCTCTCCAAAGGGCTACTGGAATCAATTAACATTAAACATAATTTATATCGAAGAATGAAATTGGGTGCTTATAGTGCCCAACGCTATAGAAACTATTGTAATATGTTGCTTACATTAATTCGCGTGGCAAAGAAAAAATATTTTGATAGTACTTTTGATCAACTCCGAAATGATGCTAAAAAATCCTGGGATCTCATAAATTCGTCCCTTAGGCCTGGAAAGAAAAAGCGCACTTCGCTAAGAAAACTCATTGGTCGTAACGGCGAAACTATTACTGACAGCCAACAGATTGCAAATGCTTTTAATCTTCATTTCTCTACAATTGGCATTACTCTCCGAGATGCCCTGCCTCAAAATAATCAGTTAGATTTTCATTCCTATTTGCCTCCTTCAAATCAGCACTCTATTTATTTGACCCCATCTTCTCCACTTGAAGTAATCAACATTATAAAAAAACTAAAGAACAAAAAAGCAAATATTCATTCTCCCCCTACTAAACTATATAAGAATAATGCTAGTTTACTTGCCTTTCCTATATCCTTATTGTTCAACCGTTGTATTGCCTCTGGCATTTATCCTGACATTTTTAAAATAGCATGCGTTACTGTGCTACATAAGTCTGGTGATAAATCGGATGTCAATAACTATAGACCAATAAGTTGCCTTCCCTTATTGAATAAAATTTTTGAAAAATTATTGTACAATCGACTCTACTCTTTCTTTACTAGATGTAATATCTTTTCTTCCTGTCAGTATGGCTTTCTGCGTGGCGTTAGTACAAGTGATGCTGTAAATGACCTTCTTGAAAATATCTACAATGCGATGAATAAAAATGAATACCTTGGTGCGGTCTTTTTAGATTTGAGTAAAGCCTTTGACACAGTGTCTCATGATGTGCTGCTTAAAAAGCTCGAACATTATGGAATACGTGGAAATGCGTTACTCTTACTAAAATCCTACTTAACGAGTCGAAAACAATTTGTGACCCTCGATGGCCATCTCTCAGAGGTTATGGATGTCAAAATAGGTGTTCCCCAGGGATCAGTCCTAGGACCGTTATTTTTCCTCGCCTATATCAATGATCTACCTCGATCAGTAGGTAGGTTAAGCTCCATACTCTTTGCCGATGACACTACGCTTCACTTTAGACATAAAAATATCTACTCCCTCTGTGATACACTAACCAATGATTTAACTCGTGTAAAAAACTGGCTACTAGCAAATAAGTTAACCTTAAATGAAAGAAAGACATACTTCATAATCTTTTCTCTACGAAGAGTTCCTGATAACATAAGGGTTTCTATAGGAAATCACACTCTGGATCAGAAGTCCAGTGGTAAATTTTTAGGGATAATTCTTGATAATAAACTAACTTTCTGTGAGCATGTAAATATAACAGTTAATAAAATTGCCAAAGTAATGGGTATCATATATAGATTAAAAGAGTATTTCCCCTTATATATTATAAAACAATTGTATCACTCGTTAGTATCTCCTCACCTAAATTACTGCAATACGGCGTGGGGGAGTAGTAGTAGAAATGTCTTGCAACCATTAATTGTAATTCAAAAAAGACTGGTAAGAATCATAAGCTCCAGTGATTACTTAGCTCATACATCGCCACTTTTCCGGTCTCTCTCGATATTGAAGCTGGAAGACAATTATAAGCTCTCCTTAATGAATATGATGTTCCAAACACTTATTTTGAACAAATTTCCAGATTTAAGACGAAAAATAATTCAGGAACAATCAGTTCATCCATATGGAACAAGAAATTCAAACTTAACTCTCCCTTTCATACGTATTAATAGATGCGAGCAATCGTATCTATACCAAGGTATTAAACTTTGGAATACTCTGCCCGCTTATCTAAAGGCACTGCTTAGCGTTCGGTCTTTTAAGAAATCATATACAAATCTCCTGTTATCTGGGTATTAAGCTTTATTAATAAATATTTATACTTGCCTACCTAACCACAACGCAAGTATGTTTCATTGTTTAGAATATTTTTTTATTTGTAAAACTAGTTTCTTTTACTGAGTTTTTTGCTTAATATCTACAATTTTTTCAATGTATATACCATTAGCTTTCATATACCATCTTTCCTTATCATATAAATATGCATTTCCATTTGTTTTTAGGCTAAGATTCTCATTTATATGTATCTATTTGTATACATATGATTATGTATATGTATGCGTACATTTTGTATATCTATATCCATATTTACTTTATTTTTTATTTTTACTTAATTGATGATATTATTTTGTTGTATTATTGCCCGAAGAGCTCTGCTCCACATGGGCTTGGACTGAGTCTTTTTTTCTTTTTGTAAATCTTTGAATGTAAATATTTTTTGTCCAATAAACATTATTTATTTATTTATTTATTTATAACTACAGGAATATGAAGGTACAGTAACACCCTAGTATAGTTTTATCGAAAATAAATTCGGAAAAAACCACTTAGGGATAAGCCCAAGGCTTAAACAGAGGGAAAGGGATTGCATACCTTCTCCGAAGAAAAGAAAGCAACCGGGGAGTATGATAAAGTATACTAAGGCTCCATAAGCAATTAGCCTAGGCACCAAGAGAATCGATTACCTAATTCACCGAAACTCACACGTATACAATCTTGGAAATATTCCACACAGTCTAAAATGTATAAAATATAGCCTAAAGCTTCAATAAAATTTTAATTACACTCGGAAAAACCAAAATCATGCATGAAGTACTAGGACCAAACGACTAGGCTACATGGCCTAGCGTAGGCCAGAATGGCGAATACTTCGCCAAATAATACTAAGCACGAAAGGAAATCCTATGTAAAGCTAAATAGCTAAAATTTATTAAAGCAAAACAACCAGGAATGTCGCTCTGACTAACTAATTTATACCTAGCGAGCGACAGTGTCCAGGACACCTCTGGTAGGCTACGGCTCTTGTATTAAAGATTAATCCTATTAATCACTCAAAATTTTACCAAGAGCCTACATTTATACATAACAGACACTATACTCAACTTAACAGAGGCCAACGAAGACGGAGAAGCCATGAAAAGCCGAATAAATCCAAGATTTGCGAGAAAAACAGGAAAAAACACCGAGTTGTTAAGCTACGCAAAAAGGAATACAGATGGCGCCAGGATTGGCGCCAGGCACGCATACGAATCGGGGGATAGGGAAGCCTTGGGAGCGGCTCCCCTTTTTCTTTCCCGAATTCGTATCTCGCCAATCACCTCCTACGAGACGAAATCTCTGTCCAGGATGTAGATTGCCATGTGACGTGTCTAGAATACGTCCTCTGATATGTCGCGTTATCCCTTTCACGCGGGATACTCGCTCCAGGAGTTAGAATTCTGGTACCTTAAGGTAAATTCTCTGGGAATATCGCCGTAGTTGTAATATACCCTAGGAAGCTACCCTATAGGAACTTCCATCAGGACGACATGGCTTGGGCCCAAAAAGTAAGTTTTTGTAACATGCTGATAAAATTAATATTTAGACTCTATCGTGTAATTACAACATACTACTACTACTACTACTACTACTACTACTACTACTACTACTACTACTAATAATAATAATAATAATAATAATAATAATAATAATAACAAGCCTTATTGAAATAACCGATTTTTAAAAAAACTGAGTTTTCATGATTAAATGAATGACAAATGTTTTTCATAGCTTATCTTAGTGCATTAAAGAGACAAGAACTAACAAAAAAGAAAGCTCTAATTATAAAGGAGTAAGGGAGAAA
>NC_090725.1:45664332-45676832 GCF_036898095.1 Palaemon carinicauda | reverse complement strand
TTTACCAGACTTTGCAGGAAAAAAAAAACCTGGAAACTCCCCGACGGTGGGTCTGATATATCGCTCGAGACGTCGAAATAGGACCAGATAGAATTTAGTTTTTCCTTCTTGCTCGGATGGGAGAACCATCTTTCAATTTCACGCAGTTGAGAACCATCATTCAATTCCAGGGAATTTGAGCTTTCTGCAGAAATCTCTTTTGGTAAGTTTCCTTCCGGGAATTTGGTGCATCTTCTCAACGCTTATGGGAGTTTTTTTTTTTTCGAGAAAAGTCATTTGAGATTGGTGATTTAATTTCTTTCACGTTAGAAGCTCTATTCAATAATGACACACCCTTCTTAATTTTTTTTTACATATGCTATATTTCAATTAATTCTGCCATTAAAGTTACGATGGGATTATTGTAAAAAAACTGTTCCATCAGACAAGCCCAAGTACAAGCGAAATATTTTATAAGCAAAATTACTTCATTTGAAATGAGAAAAATCACGTTTTTATCGACAATGCAAAAATTCATAAATATTTCGTTAGTTTTTGATTTCTAAAAACATTTCAAAGGAGGCATGCTATCACATAAACAGAGATATAAGAGGAAAAACAAAGGGTTTTTTTTCCCTTGGTTTTCTGGTTTGTGATTCCAGCTGTGGAAATTACATTAATAATAGTTAAAAGTTAATGCATACATTTAAACTGAATAATGATGACAGATAACCAATCATATTAACAGTTATTAAAAAACTTTATGGCTTGTTCTAGGGTAGGTTTATAGTACTCATCAACAACCTCATTAGAATTTGATTACTAATATCTCATTATTATCTAGGAAATATAGATTTTGAAGAAATGAATAGAATATCGAAGAACAAGGTGGGAGGTTTAATAAAAATCAAGGTTGAGAAAATAGCAGAGCAAATGTCATTTCAAGTAAGGTTTAATCAAAGAAAGACAGATGAATAAAAGCACCATTAACGAAGTTCAAATAAGGGCATTTTGGAATATGGGTAAGATCCAGGGATCTATTAAAAATATAATCTATAGAAATAGATAAAAGTATTACTGTGAAAAATCTACATCGAGAACCATGTCTAACAGAGGTATACATTGAAATATTGTAATAGCAAACTAAAGAAAGAGAGCGAAGTATAAAGTTCAGTTTCTTACACTTTTGAGTTGATTAGGAATAAGAATCTATGGAAACTTTTTTTATCCAGCTCTCCTAGCTTTCTGTTATAATCGTAATAGCCAGCCTGCCTCTCTCTCTCTCTCTCTCTCTCTCTCTCTCTCTCTCTCTCTCTCTCTCTCTCTCTCTCTCTAATGAAGGATATGATTTGTTATTCAAATTTTATCTTCCGACACTTGAACTGAAAGCTAAGGAAGTCGTTTGAGAAAATATAAAGATGCAAATATATATTTATTTGTAGCAAACGACAAATCTTAACTACCATAATAATAGTTGTTGTCTGGTAAACTAACACAGCATACGTCAGATAATGACAGAGTTTAAGAATCTGGTGTCATATTTCTGTTTTATTTTAATGGAGAATAGCTACACAATTTTGAAAATTGTATATAACACAAGTAACCCTGATAGTTTAGGCATAAGTAATTATTAAAACTAGTAAATAAAAATGTATCATTTAATAGCTCTAATTGTAATAGGATCGAATATTATATAGGTCTAACTCACTTGTCATATGATGACCTTTGAGGTTAAATTTCAATAATGTGAACAATAAAATCAACACGGAAAATCAATCTAAAAAAGTGGTTACTAAAATGTGAAAAACGAAAAAGGTTAGTCCCTGGAAAATCCTAATTTCATACAAGTATTTATTTGAAGCGTGGTTTATTATCTAGAGAATACTAATCAGCAATGAATATAAATGTAAATGTTTAGATTACAGAGGTTTAAAAGCCATAGAAAATCTAAACCACATGACATAAGTCACATAATTATACCATAAACAACGTAATTAGCCGAAATATGTACAACAAATCAAAGGCTGTTTATAGAATTAATGCGAAGGCACTAAAATGTACCGTGCTAACTGGATGTGGTAAATGATGGTATCTTTTATTCCTTATTATCTTTTAATAACCACCAGCTTGATAACCATGAGGAAATTTTTCTGGAAAAATTCATCTGGCAGTATTATATACATCATAAAACTTTTTAAGAAAAAAGTAATGGGTGGTAGATGTATATATATATATATATATATATATATATATATATAAATATTTATATATATATATATATATATATATATATATATATATATATATATATATATATATATATATATATATATACATATATATATATACACACATATATATATATATATATATATATATATATATATATATATATATATATATATATATATATATATATATATATATTTATGTTTGTATGTGAATGTATTTATATGTGTATATATTTCCAGTCCCGATAGGCTCCCGTTGTCCCACTGATAGAGTGAGAGGAAATAGTTATACCCAGGTGAGAAGTGTTCGTGTTTGCATGCATGTCCATATCTATCTAAATATTCAGTCATCATCTTTTGACAGGTTGCATATATTACTAAATATATTTTTCACCCAAAATCTCCAGAAAACTTTTTTGGCCTATTTACATTATTACATCTTTCCATCCTTCCTTTTCTGGCTCTTCCTAGAAAGCACCGTGAATCACCCTGGGAATGATAAGGCATTTATTGCATTTTATCCCAAGTGTTATAATCGTATTTACCAAAGTAAACATAAAAAAAAAGAAACATAATGGAATTTCTCACTCGGAAGATCTGATATATTGCTCAATACGTTGCTATCGGAACTGATAAAAGAAACATTTTTTTTTTCATTGGTCGAAGGGAGAAGCATCTTTCAATTTCGCACAATTAAGAATAATCCTTCAATTTCCCAAGATTTGAACTTGTAGATGAATATCCGTTGGGAGATTTCTTCAGGGGATTTAATGCCGCTTGTCATCATAAAAGCGATTTTTCATAAGGAGGCGCTAGAAAAGAATTATATCTATTCATAAAAGACTAGTGTTAGTTCTCGTTTTCTTCATATTAATGATTTTTTTTTTCTTATTTCTGTCCTTATAGATATAATGGTAATGCAAAAGGTTTAATTTTCCCATTGTTTCATCTTCATATTCTATGGTTGGCTGTGGTTATAATTTTTCTTATAGGTCTTAATTAAATTTGGTAGAGGATAATCTATCTGCATAGTCGAAAAAAATAGCTAGATTATGTTCATTGTTAATAGAGTATGGCCACGTTAATTGCAATGTCATATAACTAAATATTTGCTTATCTTCCAAAGTCTATAATTATCTTGTTTCCAATAAAATCCTAATGGATCAAATTATGTATCGACCTATTATTGAAAAGTATATTAATGCGTGTTCATACATTTTTGTGGAATATAACTATAAATATCAACAAAGTATCTAGAAAATAGTAAAGTAAGTAACTCCGATAGATGATTGCATAATTAATTGTATGGCTATTGACTTGAATTATTTGTTAAGAGTTTTCATTTAGGAGCAAATGAGACTATAATGAAACGTTGGCAGAAATAAAAAAAAAGACATATTTTTACCAAGTCTACTTTAGGTTGAAAAACTAAGTCAATTAAATAATATTTAATTAGCTTCATTTGTTGTGATATTCAACATTTCTTGTATCTTCAGAGCTTCATTTTCTTAAAAACTTCTGGGTGGAGTTAACAGCGATTGAGTAACAGGTACTACTGGTTTTGGCGATAAATATCAATAAGCATTTCGTTTCTTTTATTCCTACAGACTATATATCATTTTCTTACACAATGCATGGAGACTCAAGATAAAGACCAGTTATGGCGTACAGAGAGCATGGATAAATATATTCATATACTATTTTATGAAGTAACCTATTTCAAAGATAGTTGAAAAAACGCCAAAGAACTAAGACAATTAATTATGATTAGATTAGTTTCATTTGTTATTATAATAGAAATTTCTTGTATCTTCAGGGTTTAATTTTCCTATGAATTTCTTGGTGGACCTAACTGCCAGTAAGTAACTGCTACTACCGGTTTTGACGATAAATGTTGCTAAAATTTTCTTTTCTTTTATTCTTACAATCTATACATACTTTTTCTTACCTACGCAATACGTGAAAACTCACGATTTAAACAAGTGATGGCGTAAAGAAAGCAGAGATAAATATATTTACATATAATTCTATAAGGTAGAAAGAAATACTTCATGCAAAACAAATCTCGCCCACAAACATCAAGTTAAGCTAGAAACAGAAAGGCAAATACCTTCCCAGATGCCAGGCGTATGCTTGAATAAGAAATTCCGTGAACAACCCTCACTTAGCTTCATATGAGCGTTCTAACAGCCAACACTCTGCCCACTTCTCACAATTATGGTAAGACCGGCTTTGTCTTAAAGGGGCTGGTGTTAGCTTTCATCCTTCTAAGGAGGACTCCCCGTCGAGATTGCATCATCAATTTAAGTTATGATTCCCGCCTGAGTTGGGAATTATCTGCTAACTTGTGAAGGATGTTCATTTGGAAAAGAAATTATTTCGTCCCCCCCGCCCCGCCATAGAAAAAATCTAGTTGCATAAAGGAGCTTCTCTTCAACCTTTGTGTAAACAATTGTCACGTGGCCAGGTAAAGTAAATAAATTTTTGCCATATTTGATTTCATTATTAGATTACCGTAAAAAGGCTGATATTAATGATAATGATAATAATATTTAGACCCTATCAAGTAATTACGACATATACATTTATTTCTTGAACACTACTACTACTACTACTACTACTGCTACTACTACTACTACTACTACTACTACTACTACTACTACTACTACTACTATCAATAATAATAATAATAATAATAATAATAATAATAATACCAGCCTTATTGAAATAACCGATGTTTTAAGAACTGATTACTCATGAATAATTGTATGAAAAATGTTTTTCTTCCGGCCTATATTAGTACATTTAGAAAGGCGAGAACTATGATAAAAGAAAGTTTTGATAACAAAGGAATAAGGGAGAAAAATCAATCCTCTTACCAGTTATTATATATTTTTTTATTCAAAAAATTCCATGTATCAGTTTAGATATTATACCGACATCATATGGGACATAACTATACAGACTTTTAATCTTCATACCATACATGACATACTGTGTTGGATTATGCATACATATTTTTACCTTATTAATATTGTTCCCAACGTCATTATCTACATGAAAATAAAAGTACAAAGCCTATATGATACAATATGAATCTCCATTATTGATATATATATATATATATATATATATATATATATATATATATATATATATATATATATATATATATATATATATATATATATTAAATAAAAGTTTAAAAGAAACTGACCAAACAAGAAAGATTGAAATTAGAACATCCTTTTCTATACATTATACACAAAATAACCATTTTTTTTCTTTTTAACAAAACCTTCCCGGAAAATAATAATAGGATTAATTTCAATGTACCATTAGAAAACATATTTGTTCGGTAATCTACAAACGAAACGAGTCCATGTTTTACACAACATAACAGCCGCTATTTGGCATCCCTTATTGTAACCTAAGCTTTTGATAAAGGACAACAGTTGGTAGCGTCAACAGAACCGAGCCAGCCTATAAATTATGTCTTTCCCCAACAGCCAACTATCACATATCAGGCTCCCTTCCAATCGATAGCGTTCAACAAACAACCCTTGCCAAGGAAACCAGTAGCAATAGGTACGGCATTGCAACATAAGAATGTCTTCCTCGGGTGTGAGAGAAAGGGATTATTTTTTTTTGTGCTTTTATTCATGTACAACCTACTGCATTTAATTGTCTTTACTCTATCTTCTATTCAAAATCATAAGAATTATTCCTCGTAATATATTGATGGATACCAAGCAAATACTTCTTGAACTATCTTTATAAGGTTGATTGTAAGGAGACTGATAGCATGAAATATAATATCTTTGAAGCAGATATATTACTAAATAGATAGAATAAAAAAATTGAGTATTGATAAGGAAGATAAATCGAAGATAAAGTGTTAATCATGAAAGATTTATATGAGATTCTTGGAAGTAAAAGGAAAGAATTGTGTGTGACATATATGGACCTGGAAAATGGTTACGATAGACTGAGTAGAAAGGCAATATGGAGTGTTTTTTTTTTTATATACGGTATCAATGCTAAGCCGCTGAGAGTAAGTGAGTACATTTCCAAAAAAAAAAAAAAGTATATTTTGGAATAACAGATGCTAGTAAGATGACATAAAAGACGAGTTACTGAATATTTGAACCAAAATTTTTTTTGGAGATACTCTCTTTATTATTGGAAGTTGAGACAAAATGTTGTGTGTTATGGGAGCGAAGTAAATGAAGAAGTTCATGCTGTAATTATAAAGTAATAAAACAGAATGTTTAGTGAAATGGGAATTGGTAAGGTTATAAATGTTAAGTTGAGTAGACGTGAAATAATATTACTTAGGGGATAATGTGGTTTTATGAATACAAATAATAAATAAAAATTTACGAAAATAGCCCATATATCAGATCTCCCTCTGAAATAAAGAAGAGAAAAACTTTTTGGATAAATAACGTTAGAAAAGAGACTAAAAGGAATGACGTTGATATAAATGGACTCCATTGATGAGCCTTTTGTCCTGCATAGAATGACTAATGATGCGGAAGTATTCCTTTATAGAGAAACCATCTATGATTCAATGGGTAACAAAATGGAGTCATATTACTATTTTCTTGATTTTCTATCGATCTTCCCATTCATGGGAGAAACAGCTTAATGTCTAAAAAAATATGAATAGCCACTAATATTGGATTTCTTATAAGGAATACTCAACATCCAGTGGTTATTATACAGACTGACTGAGTTGGAACAGGTAATTTTTAAAAGTGCGTGTTTGTGTGTAGAAGTTTGTTTTTGTGATTGCGTGCCTGACTCATACATAAACATATGACTTTTGGAAATGATAGATAGGAGGCTCCTTGGAATCAATTCCTGAGAAAATTTTATTTAGTATTTACATTGCAAGTCAATCTACTGCAATTCTTAAAATATTATATTCAAACTCTGCTGATTTGATAAATTCTAAATATAATAAATTTTACTTATAATACTATCCATAGCATAAGGTCATTGTCATATAAGAAAAAAATCTATCATGTAAATATCTATAAATACATACATACACACACAAACACACACACACACACAAACACACACACACACACACACACATACACACATATATATATATATATATATATATATATATATATATATATATATATATATATATATATATATATATATATATATATATATATATAGATATATATCCCTAAAGTATATACACACACACTCAAGAATCACTGAGAACATTGAAATATAAGACTGAATCTTTTCTGTACTCTTTTTGCTCCATTAATTGATTAACTTTGTTCTCATATCGAGATCGAGATAATGAAATTTAAAAAAAAAAGTACATTGAATATTTTTAGAATATTTTCAAATTAAATTATATCACCTATAGCAATATCTTTGTTTTTTATCAAAAAGAAATTTCAAAAGGTAATTATAGATGATTGAAAGGAAAGGGGAATTACTATGGATATATAATACATAGAAATCAAGATGGATGTTTTCTTATAATTTAGTGAAATAATATATAAATAGAAATATATGACATTTGATATAAACGACGACCAATCTGATGCAAGAACTAAAAAAATCAATATGGAAGAGGCTGTGTTGTAATGTGACCATGGAAATGTATTTAATCAAAAGAGGCTTATCTTGAGTGTGACCATCGTATAAAAGTCTGATTGATATGTATTTAATTCTTTAGAAAAACATCTGAAGAGAGGTTTTAAATTAGTGTGAAGTCTGATGAATAGCGGTTTTGATTCATACAAGGAAGTTGATGTGATCTTTATAATAAAGCTCTAATAGGAAACGATGGCTATAGTTCTAGTAAAGAAATAAACAATGCATGTTATATATTGGATGAAGTATTTATGTACAATGGAGTTTCAAAACCAAAATAGAAAGGTCAACATTAATCACGACCTGCATCAAGAAAGAAAGATCTAGGTTTAATTTGGGTTATGTATTGTTTATGCTGTTGTTGGGTGTAGTGTGTGCAGATATTTTAAATCCTTCCTTTGAGAATCGTTGTATCAAACTGATCTGGATATTACAAAAGAGAAAATAGGAAAACTGTAGAAGAGGCCCTGAGAGTGGCAAAAAAATCTTTCAATTAGGTCAGGTAACGACATATATGAGCTATATTGAAGTTATGCCGTAGAGGAAACCAGTTTCATTATAAATGAGGTCTCTATTCAAAACATACACATAATTCCAAATACTTTGGCTCTACTTTAAACATTGAGGAAGGGTGATAAACCTTAGTTGAGATTGGAATAAAAACATCTTGGTAAAACAACTAAATTTATATCTAAGAGATTATTTTTCATAACCAGTTAACAATTGAAAAGTAATTCAAAACATTGGTCAATTAGGAAAGAGGAGCAAAAGCTAGAGGGATCAAATTGATGATACGGTGAATTTGGGGATTTGGTCCATTGAGAGGGTAAAAATGCTGCGTAGGTAAAGATTATTGCTATGAAAAATTATTAGGTTATTTTGTCATGGAGCAATGAAATAAAATATATGAGTAGAAGGTAGTGAAAAGTGAACGACCAATATAGAATAAAATTATTGCGCATCATAGTTAGGTGAAAGGTTACTCAGAAAAGGGTTGGAAGCATGAAGATCTCTCTCTATCTTTCTCTCTCTCTCTCTCTCTTGAAATCTTGGTGTTTGAAAACTCTTCCGATAAAGTAACCTACATAAATTATCTCTGAAGAAAAAATATCTTGGAAAATCTCCCATGGTGGGTCTGATATATCGGTCGAGACGTCGCAATAGAACCAGATAGAATTTAGTTTTTCCTTTTGCTCGGAGAGGAGAACCATCCTTCAATTTCCCGCAATTGAGAACCATCATTTAATTTTCGGCAATTCGAGCTTTCTGCAGAAATACCTTGTATTAAGTTTTCTTCCTGAAATTTGGTGCAGCTTGTCATCACTGATGGTACTTTTCATCGAGAAAAGTCATTAAGGAATTGATGATTTTTGTTTAGAAGCTTTTTTCAACAAAGAATAGCAATTTTTTCATATGCTATATTTCACCTAAATTTGCCGTTAAAGTTACGATGGGATTATTGTAAGCAAACTGTTCCATCAAGCAGGCATAGGTAGAAGTAAAATATATTATGAGAAAAATCGCATTTTTATCTATTATGTAGAATTACCTAAATATTTCGTAAGTTTTCGATTATTTCCAACATTTCAGAGGCATGTTATCTCATAAAGACAAATACAAAAGAAGGTAAATATTTTTATTTGCGTACTTGTTTGGGATTCAAGCCTTGAAAATTAAATCCATAGTAGTTAAAACTGAATAATTACATTAATATAATTGAGAATAATCCTTCAATTTCCTAGGATTTCGATTTCTGCAGGAATCCCCGTGGCGGGGTTCCTTCAGGGGATTTAATGCTGCTTGTCATCATAAAATTGATTCTTCCTAAGGAGACGCAAGAAAAGATCTATATCTATTCATAAAAGAGAAGAGTTAGTTTTCATAATCTTTATAGTGATGATATTTTTCTTATTTCTGTCCTTATAGATGCTATAACAATAAAAGAATGGTTTAATTTTCTTTTATGTTCATCTTTATGGTTGGATGTGGTTATAATTTTACTTACAGGTCAGAATTTAATTTGTTTAAGGATGATTTATATGTATAGCCATGAAAAAAAAAATATATATATATTTTTACTGTTAATAAAGTAGGCCCTCGTTGATTACAATGTCATATTATTTTTCTTTTTATTTGTTAGTACAGCGCTAACTAAATTTCTTCTTATCTTCCAAAGTCTATAATCATTTTGTTTTCCACAAAAACCTATTGGCTATAAATGTGTTTCTTTTATGGTTTTTATTTGTTATTGTTGGCTTGTCTTTAAAAGAACTGGGAAAAAAATGACATATATTTTGAAATTAAAAGAAAAAACAAAATCAGTTGTTAATGATCGATGACAACATAGAATATATAATAAATTATTTTATACCATTGCACAAATATTTTGATATATGATACATTCTAATTATGTCTTTATTAAGCCATTTTGTTTTAAAGATTCACAAAAAATGGAATGTATTAATATCTACGCTAAAGACTTATGGTGTAGGAGAATGTTAACTTTAAGCAACGACTATTATCAGGTTTCTGGCCGGGATATTACAAATATGTCTACAATAATTATGTCCAGAATATCATCCATTGATTTTTTGGTGAAGAGTGATCTTCAATCAAGGCTTAAAAGATGTAGTGTACTAAAAAATGAATGGTTATCGAAATGAGAAATATGGTTTCATCCTAATCAACCATCACTTTCTTATTATTCATCAGCTCAATATTCTCAATTATCTAGATATAAAACAATGTTATAAAATATTTTATGATTTGCCAATAAATATCAACAGAGTATCTAAAAGACAGTAAAGTAGATAACTTCGATAGAGGATTACATGACTACTTAAATTGCTAATTACCTGAGTTTCTTATTTAGCTTTTTCAATTAGGAGCAAATGACACCTTTATAGAACTTTCGAAAAAAAAAAAACGACAAAAAGAAGACATTCATATTTTTCCCTGGTTTACTGTACATTATTGTAAATAACTAAAAAAATATTTCTATGTTTAAGTAGAAATACATTAATGGTATTTATATCTCACTTAGAAACATATTATTGGAAGAAAAAACCATATCCATTTCTATGAAAACCTATCTAAAAGGAAACCGTTAAACGCCTCTAAGTTCATATTGGTTTGTCAATAAGTATGATTAAATTAGCTTCATTTGTTGTGATAATCCCATTTCTAGTATCCTGAGGGTTCAATTTTCTGAGTGGAGTTAACAGTGAGTGAGTAACATGTACTGCTGGTTTTGACGATAAATATTAAGACGCATTACGTTTCTTATATTCCTACAAGCCATGCATAATTTTCTTACAAAATAAATGAAAACTCACTATAAAAACAAGTGATGGCGTGTAGAAAGCATAGATAAATATATTCATTTATAATATTATAAAGTAGAAGGGAATGACTTTATGCAAACACTAATCTTTCCCACAAACATCAAGCTAGGCTAGGCACAAGAAGGCAAATACCTTCCCAGATGCCAGAGGTAAGCTTGAATAAGAAATTCTGTGAACAACCCTCACTTAGCTTCATATGAGCGTTCTAACAGGTAACACTCTGCCCACTTCTCACAATTAGGGTAAGACTGGCTTTGTCTTAAAGGGGCTGGTGTTAGCTTCCATCCTTCTGAGGAGGACTCCCCGTTGAAATTGCATCATCTCTTCAAGTTATGATTCCCGTCTGAGTTTAAAATCATCTGCTAACCGGTGGATGATTTTTCTTTTTAAAATAAATGCCAGAAAATTCTTAAAGTAGATAGAGGATCTTGTATTTGACTTTTGTGGAAACAATTATAAAATAACTAGGTACAATAAATAAGATTCTGGCATATTGTATATAATTATAAGATATTCGGAAAAAGCTGATAAGGTTGATAGTTATATATTAACATAGAAATAATATTTATACCCCATCAAGTAATTAAAACATAGTTTTTTTTTCTTTTTTTTTATACTACTACTACTACTACTACTACTACTACTACTACTACTACTACTACCACTAAAATTAATAATAATAATAAGAAGAAGAAGAAGAAGAAAAAGAAGAAGAAGAAGAAGAAGAATTTTCATGACAAGCTTTAATGAAATAGCCGATGTTTCATAAACTGAGTTCTCATGAATAAATTAATGACAAATTTTTTCTTATGACTTACCTTAGTGCATTTAAAAAGGAAAGAAAAGAACTAACATAAAAGAAAGTTTTGATTATAAAGGAATAAGGGGGATAAAATACCTGCACTTATTAGTCATAAGATATATTAATTTTATATATATATATATATATATATATATATATATATATATATATATATATATATATATATATATATATATATATATATATATATATATATATATATATATATATATAAATATATATATATATACAAAAAATATGTTGTACATCAAATATATCGAGATTATGCGGAGGTTAGCTATAAATAGACTTTTAATCTTCGAAATAGAAATGAGATACCATGCAAATTCGTGTGGAGATATTTTTATACATCTTTCTACATTATAAACTATTGTTTTCAACATCTCTATCTACTTACTATTAAAGTTATTATACCTATGTAATAAAAAAAATGAATCATTATCATAAAAAAATATGCTATAAATAATTAATTAAAATAAATCTACCAAT
>NC_090725.1:45654332-45659332 GCF_036898095.1 Palaemon carinicauda | reverse complement strand
AGTTTTCCTTGAGAAAAGTCATTAAGGGATTGGTGATTCCTTTTTTCTCGTAGATGTTCTATTTAACAAGGAAAAGTCCTATTTTTCTATAGCATATGCTATATTTTATTTTATTTGGCCATTGCCGTAACGATGGGAATAATATGAGCATACTGCTCCATCAGGTAGGCACGGGTACAAGTGAAATATATGAAATGTAAAATTACTTGATTTGAAATGAACATCTCATTTTTATTGACATATCAAAAGTACCTAAATATTTCGTCAGTTTTAGGCTATTTTAAATATTTCAGAGGAGGCATCTTATCACAAAAAAAAAAGAAAGAAAAATTACTTATGTACTTGCCTACGATTTCAGCCCTGAAAATTACATCAACAATAGTTAAAAGTGGATGTATACATTGAAATTGAATGAAGATGGCAGATCTCCAATCATATTAACAATTATTATATATATGTATATATATATGTATATATATATGTATATATATATATATATATATATATATATATATATATATATATATATATATATTTAAATATACATATATATATATATATATATATATATATATATATATATACACATATATATGTATATATAGATATATATATATATATATATATATATATATATATATATATATATATATATATATCTATATATCTATATATATATATATATATATATATATATATGTATATATATATATATATATATATATATATATATATACATATATATAGATATATATATATATATATATAGATATATATATATATATCTATCTATATATATACATATATATATATGAATATATATATATATATACATATATGTATATATATATATATATATATATATATATATATATATATATATATATAAATATATATACATATGTATATATATATATATCTGTCTACATATATATATATATATATATATATATATATATATATATATATATATATATATATATATATATATATATATATATATATATATACATATATATATATATATATATATATATATATATATATATATATATATATATATATATATATATATATATATATATATATATATATATATATACTGTATATATATAAACCATGCGAAAATTTCATCACTAATATATCAAAAACATCATTAATATCTAGGAAATATAGTTATTGAGGAAATGAACGAAAGGTCATAGTACAAGGTGGAAGGTTAAAAAAAAATCAAGGTCGAGAAAATAGCAGAGAAAAATTATTTCTC
Organism: Palaemon carinicauda; assembly: GCF_036898095.1. Classification (NCBI taxonomy): domain Eukaryota; kingdom Metazoa; phylum Arthropoda; class Malacostraca; order Decapoda; family Palaemonidae; genus Palaemon; species Palaemon carinicauda. The sequence goes on along the minus strand of NC_090725.1, from coordinate 45,658,065 downwards.
AGTGAGGTTTTATCAAAGAAAGATCAATTATTAAAAGCACCCTTAACGAAGTTCAAATAAAGTAATTTGGGAATATGGGCAATATCGAGGGATATATTATTGAGATATAATCTATAAAAATAAACAAAACTATTAGTGTAATAAATCTAGATAAACTACCATGTCTAACGGAGGTGTAAATTGAAATATTTTAATAACAGCCCAAAGAAAGAGAGTAAAGTTTAAAGTTTAATTTCTCACACTTATCAGTTGATTAGGAATAAGAATCTAATGAAATTGTTATATCTAGCTAACCCAGCTTTCTGTTATAATCCTAATAGTAAGTCTTCTCTCTCTCTCTCTCTCTCTCTCTCTCTCTCTCTCTCTCTCTCTCTCTCTCTGCCTGTCTGTCTGTCTGTCTGTCTCTCTCTCTCTCTCTCTCTCTCTCTCTCTCTCTCTCTCTCTCTCTCTCTCTCTCTCTTTCATGAAGGATATGATTTGTTATTCAAATTGTGTCTTCCGACACTTGAACTGAAAGCTAAGTAAGTCATCTGAGAAAAATGTTAAAATACAAATACATATTTATTTGTAGCAGACGACAAATCTTAACTACCATAATAATAGTTGTTGGCTGTTAAACTAACACAGAATGGATCAGATAATGAGATAGTTTAAGAATCTGGTTTCATATTACGGTTTTATTCTAATTTAGAATAGCTACAAAATTGAGAAAATCTTATATAGAACACAAGTATCTCTGGTAATTATGGCTTAAGTGATTAAAACTTATAAACAAAATTGTACCATTTAATAGCTCTAATTGTAATAGGGTCAAATAATATATAGGCATGACTCACATGTCACATGATTCATTTAGACGTGAAACCTCAATAATGTCGACAATAAAATCCAAGCGGAAAATCTTTAAAAATAATGTGGTTAAAATCTGAAAATCTAAAAATGTCAGTCGTCTGGAAAATTCTAATATCACATACGGATATTTTTTGAGCAGTGTTTATTATCTTATAGGAACTAATGTCCAATGAATCAATATCTAAATTTTTAGATCATAAAAGTGTAAACACCATCTAAAATCTAAATCACATCATATGGCTCAGATAATTTTACAATAAGCAAATAATTAGCTGATATTAGTACGGAATATTAAAGGGTGGTCATAGAATTGATGACAGGAAAGCACATAAATGTTCCTTGGTAACTGGAGGAGGTGTTGCATATAATGGTATCCTTTACTCCTTAGTGTCTTGTAAGGTATCTTCTGAACCCAACAACACTGGTAAACTGTATTTCTGCATGCTTGAAGCCCCTGAGGAAACTTTCTGCAAAAATGCATACGGCAGAATCTACATTTCATAAAACTTCTTAAGAATCAGGTAATGGGTGGTATATATATATATATATATATATATATATATATATATATATATATATATATATATTTCCAATAACGCTAAGCTCCCGTTGTCCCACTGGTAGGGTGAGAGAGAGAGAGTATTAATACCCAGGTGAGAGGTGTTTGTGTTTGCATAGATGTCCATATCTATCTAAACATTCAGTCATCATCTTTTGACAGGTTGCGTATACTAGTAAATATATTCTTCGTCCAAAAACTCCAAAAAACTTTCTTGGCCTATTTACATTATTACATCTTTCCATCCTTTCCTTATTTTGGTCTTCCTAGAAAGCACAACATACCGCGAATCACCCTGGGAATGCTACGGCTTTCATGGCATTTTCTCCAAAGCGTAATAATCGTATTTACCAGAGTGAACCAAAATAACATAAATGGAATTTCTCCTTCGGAAGATCTGATATGTCGCTCAAGACGTTGCAATGGGAACATAAAATTTCCTTTTTTTATTGCTTTGAGGCAGAAGCATCTTTCAATCTCGCACAATTGAGAATAATCCTTCAATATCCTAGGATTTGAACTTGTAGATGAATCTCCATTGGGAGATTCCTTCAGGGGATTTTATGCCGCTTGTCATCATAAAATTTATTCTTCCTAAGGAGAGGCTAGAAAAGGAATATATCTATTTATAAGAGACTAGTATTAGTTCTAGCGTGTTTCATATTGGTGATTTTTTTTTCTCTTATTTCTGTCCTTATAGATACATTATTAAACAACAGGCTTAATTTTCCTATTGTTTTATCTTCATATTCTATGGTTGGCTGAGATTAGGATTTTTCTTATAGGTCATAATTAAATTTGGTAAATAATAATCTATTTGCTTAATCGAAAAAAATAGCTAGATTATGTTTATTGTTAATAAAGTAGCACCACGTTAATTGCAATGTCATATAATTTATCAGTTTCTTTATTACCACAGACCTAACTAAATATTTGCTTATCTTCCAAAGTCTATAATGATCACGTTTCCCATAAAATCCTAGTGGATAAAATTATTTTCTTTATGATATTTCTTTGTCTCTGCATGAACTGGAAAACAATATATATTTTGTAATTTCAGAATCTGAAAAATCAGTTGTTATTGATCGCTGACAACGTAGAATTTATATTAAGCTATTTTATTCCATTGCACGAATATTTTTATATATAATACAGTTTTTTAAATCTGTCTTTATTAAGACATTTTTTCATTTTCAAAGATTCATCAAAACTTGAGTGTTTACATCTACGCCAATGACTTAGTAGTAGGTTAACTTTAACTATCGACCTATATAAAGTTTTTGAGAGGAATATTACAATTATGCGTATGATAATTATGTCGAGAATATCATCTATTGATTTCAAGTGTGAAGAGTGATCTCCAATGAAGGCGGAAAAGATGGAGTGTACTCAGAAATGAATGGTTATCGAAATGAGAAATAAGGTTCCATCCTTTTCAACCATGACTTTGTTATTATCCATCAGCTCGTTATTCTCCATTATTTAAAAGTATATTCATGCGGGTTCATAAATTTTGGGGGGGATATAACTATAAATATCAACAATCTAGAAAACAGTAAAGTAAGTAACTCCGATAGATGATTGCATAATTAATTGTATGGCTACGGACTTGAATTATTTGTTAAAGGTTTTCATTTAGGAGCAAATGAGACTATAATGAAACGTTCGCAGAAATGGAATAAAGACATATTTTTTTCCAAGTCTACTTTAGGTAGAATAACTAAGTCAATTAATAATATTTAATTACCTTCATTTGTTTTGATATTCGACATTTCCTGTATCTTCAGAGCTTCATTTTCTTAAAAACTTCTGGGTGGAGTTAACAGCGATTGAGTAACAGGTACTACTGGTTTTGGAGATAAATATCAATAAGCATTTCGTTTCTTTTATTCCTACAGACTATACATCATTTGCTTACTTACACAATGCATGGAGACTCATGATAAAAAAGAAATGGCCTATAGAATGCATGGATAAATATATTCATATTCAATTTCATAAAGTAACCTAGTTTGTAGAGAGTTGAACAAACGCCAAAGAACTGAGCCAATTAATTATGACTATATTAGCTTCATTTGTTATTATGATAGAAATTTCTTGTATCTTCAGGGTTTAATTTTCCTATAAATTTCTTGGTGGACCTAACTGCCAGTAAGTAACTGCTACTACCGGTTTTGACGATAAATGTTACTAACATTTTCTATTCTTTTATTCTTACAATCTATACATAATTTTCTTACCTACGCAATACACGAAAACTCACGATTTAAACAAGTGATGGCGTAAAAAAAGCAGAGATAAATATATTTATATACAATTTTA
>NC_090725.1:45644332-45649332 GCF_036898095.1 Palaemon carinicauda | reverse complement strand
TCTCTCTCTCTCTCTCTCTCTCTCTCTCTCTCTCTCTCTCTCTCTCTCTCTCTCTCTCTCTCTCTCTCTCTAGAAGGAAATCTTTTAGTGTTTGAAAACTCTTCCGATGAAGTAACCTACATAAATTTTTTCTGAAAAAAAAAATATCCTGGAAAATCTCCCATGGTGGGTCATATACTGTATATCGGTCGAGACGTCGCAATAGAACCAGATAGAATTTAGTTTTTCCTTCTTGCTCGGAGGGGAGAACCATCTTTCAATTTCACGCAATTGAGAACCATCATTCAATTTTCGGTAATTCGAGCCTTTTCCAGAAATATCTTTTGCTAAGTTTTAATCCTGGCATTTGGTGCAGCTTGTAATGACTGATGGTAGTTTTCATCAAGAAAAGTCATTAAGGAATTGATGATTTTTTTAGAAGCTTTTTTAACAAGGAATAGCTCTTTTTTCATATGCTATATTTCTCCTAAATTGCCGTTAAAGTTACGATGGGATTATTGTAAGCAAACTCTTCCATCAAGCAGTCATAGGTACAAGTAAAATATATTATGATCAAAATCGCATTTTTATCTATTATGTAGAATTACCTAAATATTTCGTAAGTTTTCGATTATTTCCGACATTTCAGAGGCCTGCTATCACATAAAGACAAATACAAAAGAAGGTAAATATTTTTATTTGCGTACTTGTCTGTGATTTAAGCCTTGAAAATTAAATCAATAGTAGTTAAAACTGAAAGATTACATTAATATTATCGAGATTAATCCTTCAATTTCCTAGGATTTAGACTTCTGCAAGAAACCCCCTGGCGAGGTTAATGCTGCTTGTCAACATAAAATTGATTCTTCCTAAGGAGACGTTAGAAAAGATTTATATCTATTCATGAGAGAGAAGTGTTAGTTTTCATAATCTTTATTGTAATGACATTTTTCTTATTTTTCTTCTTATAGATGCTATAATAACAAAAAAAGGTTCAATTTTCTTTTATGTTCATCCTTATGATTGGATGTGGTTAAAATTTTACTTACAGGTCAGAATTTAATTTGTTTAAGACTAATTCATATGTATAGCCATGAAAAAAAAATAGATATATTTTTACTGTTAATAAAGTAGGCCCTCGTTAATTACAATGTCATATTATTTTTCTGTTTATTTGTTAGTACAGCGCTAACTAAATATCTTCTTATCTTCCAAAGTCTATAATAATTTTGTTTTCCATAAAAACCTATTGGCTATAAATGTGTTTCTTTTGTGGTTTTTATTTGTTATTGTTGGCTTGTCTTTACAAGAACTGGGAAAAAAATTATATATATTTTGAAATTAAAAGAAAAAGCAAAATCAGTTGCTAATGATCGATGATAACGTAGAATATATAATAAATTATTTTATACCACTGCACAAATATTTTGATACATGATACATTCTAATTATGTCTTTATTAAGACATTTTGTTTTAAAGATTCACAAAAAATTTAATGTATTAATATCTACGCTAAAGACTTAAGGTGTAGGAGAATGTTAACTTTAAGTAACGATTGTTATCAGGTTTTTCGGCAGAATATTACAAATATGTCTACAATAATTATGTCCAGAATATCATCCATTGATTTCTTGGTGAAGAGTGATCTTCAATCAAGGCTTAAAAGATTGAGTGTACTCAGAAATGAATGGTTATCAAAATGAGAAATATGGTTTCATCCTAATCAACCTTCACTTACTTATTCATTAGGTCAATATTCTCTATTATCTAAATATAAAACAATGTTATGAATTATTTTAAGATTTACCAATGAATATCAACAGATTATCTTAAAGACAGTAAAGTAGATAACTTCGATAGAGGATTACATGATTATTTAAATTACTAATGACGTGAGTTTCTTATTTAGGTTTTTCAATTAGGAGCAAATGACACCTTTATAGAACTTTCGAAAAAAAAAAAAACAGAAAGAAGACATACATATTTTTCCCTGGTTTACTGTACATTATTGTAAATATCTAAAAGAATATTTTTATGTCTAAGTAGAAATACATTAATGGTATATATAGCTCACTTAGAAACATATCTAGCATTCATTGGAAGAAAAAAACATATCCATTTCTATGAAAACCTATCTAAAAAAAAAACCGTTCAACGCCTCTAAGTTCATATTGGTTTGTCAATAAGTATGATTAAATTAGCTTCATTTGTTGTGATAATCCCATTTCTAGTATCCTGGGGGTTCAATTTTCTGAGTGGAGTTAACAGTGAGTGAGTAACTTGTACTATTGGTTTTGACGATAAATATTAAGACGCATTACGTTTCTTTTATTCCTACAAGCTATGCATAATTTTCTTACAAAATAAATGAAAACTCACTATAAAAACAAGTGATGGCGTGTAGAAAGCAAAGATAAAGATATTCATTTATAATCTTATAAAGTAGAAGGGAATGCCTTTATGCAAAAACAAATCTTTCCCACAAACATCAAGTTAAGTTGGGCACAGGAAGGCAAATACCTTCCCAGATACCAGGCGTAAGCCTGAATAAGAAATTCTGTGAACAACCCTCACTTAGCTTCATATGAGCGTTCTAACAGGTAACACTCTGCCCACTTCTCACAATTAGGGTAAGACCGGCTTTGTCTTAAAGGGGCTGGTGTTAGCTTCCATCCTTCTGAGGAGGACTCCCCGTTGAGATTGCATCATCTCTTCAAGTTATGATTCCCGTCTGAGTTTAAAATCATCTGCCAACTGGTGAATGATTTTTCTTTTTCAAATAAATGCCAGATAATTCTTAAAGTAGATAGAGGATCTTGTATTTGACTTTTGTGGAAACAATTATAAAATAACTAGGTACAATAAATAAGATTCTGGCATATTGTATATAATTATAAGATATTCGGAAAAGGCTGATAATATTGATAGTTATAGAGTAACATAGAAATATTATTTATATCCCATCAAGTAATTAAAACATAACTTTTTCTCTTTTTTGAATACTACTACTACTACTACTACTACCACTAATAATAATAATAATACTAAAATTAATAATAATAATAATAATAAAAATAATAATAATAATAATAATAATAATAATAAAAAGAAGAAGAAGAAGAAGAAGAAGAAGAAGAAGAAGAAGAAGAAGAAGAATGAAAATTTTAATGACAAGCTTTAATGAAATAGCTGATGTTTCATAAACTGAGTTCCCATGAATAAACTAATGACAAATTTTTTCTTATGACTTACCTTAGTGCATTTAAAAAGGAAAGAAAAGAACTAACATAAAAGAAAGTTTTGATTATAAAGGAATAAGGGGGAAAAATACCTGCACTTATTAATCATTAGATATATTAATTTTATATAAAAACAAAATTATGTTGCACTTCAAATATATCGAGATTATGCGGAGGTTAGCTATAAATAGTCTTTTAATCTTCAAAATAGAAATGAGATACCATGTAAATTCGTGTGGAAATATTTTTATATATCTTTTTATATTATAAACTATTGTTTTCAACTTCTCTATCTACTTAGTATTAAAGTTATCATACCTATATAATATAAAAAAAATAATCAATATCATAAAAAAAATATGCTACAAATAATAAATTAAAAGAAATCGACCAATCAAAAAGGTTTAAAAGTAATATTTCCTTTTCTATATATTTAGCATAATATATAAACATTATCAAACAAATCCTTCCAATAAAATAATGATGGGACTAATTTCAAATTTCAATGTACAATGAAGTAAAGAAATATTTGTTTTGGTAATCTACAACGAAAACGAGTCTTTGTTCTACAAAGCATAATATAGCCGCTATTTGGCATCCTTTATTGTAACCTAAACTTTTGATAAAGGAGAATAGTTGGTAGCGTCAACAGAACCAAGCTAGCCTATAAATTATGTCTTTCCCCAACAGCCATCTATCACATATCAGGCTCCATTGTAATCGATAGCGTTCAACAAACACTCCTTGCCAAGGAAACCAGAAGCAATAGCTACGGCACTGCAACATAGGAATGTCTTCCTCTCGTGTTGGATAAAGGTAAACTTCTTTCCGCGTTTTTATTTATATATCACTCATTGTATTTAATTGTTGTTACTCTTTGTACCTATTCAAAACAATTCATGGAAATATATTGTTTTATATTAGGCAAATAGTTCTAAAATTACTTAAATAAGGTTGTCTGCAAGGTGACTGGTAGCATGAAATATACTGTCTGAGAATCAGATATGTGATTTAATAAGAGAAACGGAATACTGTATTAACAAGGAAAATAACTCGAGGATGAAACATTTATTATGAAACATTGATATGGAAGACTTGAAAGGTAAACAAAAAATACTTGTGTAGGACATATATGAACTAAAAATTGTTTATTATAGAATGCATAGAAAGGTAATATAGAGAGTGATTTGGCTCTAGGGTATTATTGCTAAACTACTGAGAGTAAATTCTCAGCAAACAGAAAATGTATTTCAGAGTTATATAAAAGGCGATTCACTGAATACATGGACCAAAAATAATTTTGAGAGAGATTTTCATTAATATTGAACGTAAGGAAAATAATTTCTGTCACCTAGAAGTTAAGGAAAAGAAAAAGCGTCACGCTGTTATAATAAACTGATAGAACGGAATATTTGGTGAAAATGTAGATGATTTGATTAAAAATCTTAAGTTGGGTAGACGTATATAAAGGTTATAATAAGTGAATCAATATTACTTTGGAAATTATATGATTTTATGTACTAGAACTAAAAAAAAGAATCCTCGAAAATATTTCAAAAAACAAATCTACTTATGAAAAGAAGACAAAAAATAAAACAAAATACTGAATAAAAAACCCGGATGTGGTGACTGAATGAAGTGAATTTTATATAAATAGACTTCATTGATGAGTCCATTGTTCTCCTTAAAATGACTAATGATAAGGAGGTTTTTCTTCATACAAAAGCCATCTATGATTCAAAGGAAAAAAAATTGAGCCATATTAACTATTCCGATAATTT
>NC_090725.1:45626832-45629332 GCF_036898095.1 Palaemon carinicauda | reverse complement strand
ATCTGCAAAATCAGTTGTTACTGATCGCTGACAACGTAGAATTAATATTAAGCTATTTTATTCCATTGCACGAATATTTTGATATATAATACAGCATTTTAAATCTGTCTTTATTACTTTATTAAGACATTTTTTCTTTTTCAAAGATTCATCGAAACTTGAGTGTTTACATCGATGACAAAGACTTACGGTGTAGTAGTAGGTTAACTTTAACTATCGACCTATATAAAGTTTTTACTGAGAGGGATATTACAATTATGCGTATAATAATTATGTCGAGAATATCCTGTATTGATTTCAAGGGTGAAGAGTGATCTCCAATGAAGGCGGAAAAGATGGAGTGTACTCAGAAATGAATGGTTATCGAAATGAGAAATATGGTTCCATCCTTTTTTCAACCATGACTTTATTATTATCCATCAGCTCGTTATTTTCCATTATTCAAAAGTATATTAATGCGTGTTCATACATTTTTGGGGGATATAACTATAAATATCAACAATCTAGACAATAGTAAAGTAAGTAACTCCGATAGATGATTGCATAATTAATTGTATGGCTATTGACTTGAATTATTTGTTAAGAGTTTTCATTTAGGAGCAAATGAGACTTTAATGAAACGTTCGCAAAAATGAAACAAAGACATATTTTTTCCAAGTCTACTTTAGGTTGAAAAACTAAGTCAAATAAATAATATTTATTTAGCTTCATTTGTTTTGATATTCAACATTTCCTGTATCTTCATAGCTTCATTTTCTTAAAAACTTCTGGGTGGAGTTAACAGCGATTGAGTAACAGGTACTACTGGTTTTGGCGATAAATATCAATAAGCATTTCGTTTCTTTTATTCCTACAGACTATACATAATTTTCTTACTTACACAATGCACGGAGACTCACGATAAAAAAGAGTGATGCATAGATAAATATATTCATATTCAATTTCATAAAGTAACCTAGTTTGTAGAGTTGAACAAACGCCAAAGAACTGAGCCAATTAATTATGACTAGATTAGCTTCATTTGTTATGATAATAGAAATTTCTTGTATCTTCAGGTTTTAATTTTCCTATAAATTTCTTGGTGGACCTAACTGCCTGTAAGTAACTGCTACTTCCGGTTTTGACGATAAATGTTACTAACATTATACATATTTTTCTTACCTACGCAATACGTGAAAACTCACGATTTAAACAAGTGATGGCGTAAAGAAAGCAGAGATAAATATATTTATATAAGATTTTATAAGGTAGAAAGAAATACTTTATGTAAAACAAATCTCACCCACAACCACCAAGTTAAGCTAGGCACAGGAAGGCAAATACCTTCCCAGATGCCAGGTGTAAGCTTGAATAAGAAATTCCGTGAGCAACCCTCACTTAGCTTCATATGAGCGTTCTAACAGGTAACACTCTGCCCACTTCTCACAATTAGGGTAAGACTGGCTTTGTCTTAAAGGGGCTGGTGTTAGCTTCCATCCTTCTGAGGAGGACTCCCCGTTGAGATTGCATCATCTCTTCAAGTTATGATTCCCACCTGAGATGGGAATTATCTGCTAACTTGTGACGAATGTTCATTTGAAAAAAAAAAAAAAAAAAAAAAAAATTGGAACCCGACCAAAATAAAAAAAAATAAATAAATATATATTTGCATAAAGGAGCTTCTATTTATCTTTTGTGTAAACAATTGTTACGTGGCCAGATAAAGTAAATAAGTTTTTGCCATATTTTATTTTATTATTAGATTACCATAAAAAGGCTGATAATAATGATAATGATTAAAATAATATTTAGACCCTATCAAGATATCAAGATATAATTATTTATTTCTTGAATACTACTACTACTACTACTACTACTACTACTACTACTACTACTACTACTACTACTACTACTATCAATAATAATAATAATAATAATAATAATAATAATAATAATAATAAAAGCCTTATTGAAATAACCGATGTTTTAAAAACTGAATACTCATGAATAATTGTATAAAAAATATTTTTCTTCTGGCCTATATTAGTACATTTAGAAAGACGAAAACTATGATAGAAAAAAGTTTTGATAACAAAGGAATAAGGGAGAAAAATCAATACTCTTGCAAGTTATTATATATTTTTTTATACAAAAAATTCTATGTATCAGTTTAGATATTATACCGTGATTATATGGGACATAACTATACAGACTTTTAAACTTCATATCATAAATGACATAGCGTGAAAATTTTTGTTGGATTATGCATACATAATCTTACCTTATTAATATTGTTTTCAACGTCATTATCTACATGAAAAAAAAAGTATGAAGCCTATATCATACAATATTAATCTCCATCATTGATATATATATATATATATATATATATATATATATATATATATATTTATATATATATATATATATATATATATATATATATATATATATATATGTATATATATATATATATATATATATATATATATTTATATATATATATATATTTATATATATA
>NC_090725.1:45566832-45624332 GCF_036898095.1 Palaemon carinicauda | reverse complement strand
CACACACACACACACACACACACACATATATATATATATATATATATATATATATATATATATATATATATATATATATATATATATATACACACACAAGAATCACTGAGAACATTTAAATATAAGACTGAATCTTTTCTGCACTCATTTTGCTAATTTGTTTAAGACTAATTGATATGTATAGCCATGAAAAAAGAATAGATATATTTTTACTGTTAATAAAGTAGGCCCTCGTTAACTACAATATCATATTATTTTTCTTTTTATTTGTTAGTGCAACGCTAGCTAAATATCTTCTTATTTCAAAGTCTATAATCATTTTGTTTTCCATTAAAACCTATTGGCTATAAATGTGTTTCTTTTATTGTTTTTATTTGTTATTGTTGGCTTGTTTTTACAAAAACTGGAAGAAAATGATATATATTTTGAAATTAAGAGAAAAAGCAAAATTAGTTGTTAATGATCGATGACAACGTAGATATAATAAATTATTTTATACCATTGCACAAATATTTTGATACATGATACATTCTAGTTATGTCTTTATTAAGACATTTTGTTTTAAAGATTCACAAAAAATGAATGTATTAATATCTACGCTAAAGACTTATGGTGTAGGAGAATGTTAACTTTAAGTAACGACTGTTATCAGGTTTCTAGGCAGGATATTAGAAATATGTCTACAATAATTATGTCCAGAATATCATCCATTGATTTTTTGGTGAAGAGTGATCTTCAATCAAGGCTTAAAAGATGTAGTGTACTAAAAAATGAATGGTTATCGAAATGAGAAATATGGTTTCATCCTAATCAACCATCACTTTCTTATTATTCATCAGCTCAATATTCTTAATTATCTAAATATAAAACAATGTTATAAATTATTTTCTGATTTGCCAATAAATATCAACAGAGTATCTAAAAGACAGTAAAGTAGATAACTTCGATAGAGGATTACATGATTATTTAAATTGCTAATGACCTGAGTTTCTTATTTAGGTTTTTCAATTAAGAGCAAATGACACCTTTATACAACTTACGAAAAAAAACGACAAAAAGACATCCACATTTTTCCCTGATTTACTGTACATTACTGTAAATAACTAAAAAAATATTTTTATGTCTAAGTAGAAATACATAAATAGTATATATAGCTCACTTAGAAACATATCTAGCATTCATTGGAAGAAAAAAACATATCCATTCCTATGAAAACCTATCTAAAAAGAAACCGTTCAACGCCTCTAAGTTCATATTGGTTTGTCAATAAGTATGATTAAATTAGCTTCATTTGTTGTGATATTCCCATTTCTAGTATCCTGAGGGTTCAATTTTCTGAGTGGAGTTAACAGTGAGTGAGTAACATATACTACTGGTTTTGACGATAAATATTAAGACGCATTATTATTATTATTATTATTATTATTACTTGCTAAGCTACAACCCTAGATGGAAAAGCAAGATGCTATAAGCCCTGGGGCCCCAACAGGGAAAATAGCCCAGTGAGGAAAGGGAACAAGTAAAAATAATATATTTTAAGAACAATGACATTTAAATAAATATTTCCTATATAAACTATGAAAACTTTACCAAAACAAGAGGAAGAGAAACGAAATAGAATAGTGTGCTGGAGTGTACCCTCAAGCAAGAGAACTCTAACCCAAGAGAGTGGAAGATCATGGTACAGAGGCTATGGCACTATCCAAGATTAGAGAACAATGGTTTGATTTTGGAGTGTCCTTCTAGAAGAGCTGCTTACCATAGCTAAAGAGTCTCTTCTACCCTTACCACGAGGAAAGTAGCCACTGAACAGTTGCAGTGCAGTAGTTAACCCTTGGGTGAAGAAGAATTGTTTGGTAATCTCAGTGTTGTCAGGTGAATGAGGACAGAGGAGAATCTGTAAAGAATAGGCCAGACTATTCGGTGCATTATGTTTCTTCTATTCCTACAAGCTATAAAAACAAGTGATGCGTGTTGTAAGCATAGATAAATATATTAATTTATAATCTTATAAAGTAGAAGGGAATGACTTTATGCAAAAAAAAAAATCTTTCCCACAAACATCAAGCTAGGCTAGGCACAGGAAGGCAAATACCTTCCCAGATGCCAGGCGTAAGCTTGAATAAGAAATTGCGTGAACAACCCTCACTTAGCTTCATATGAGCGTTCTAACAGCCAACACTCTGCTGACTTCTACAATTAGGGTATGACCGGCTTTGTCTTAAAGGGGCTGGTGTTAGCTTCCATCCTTCTGAGGAGGACTCCCCGTTGATATTGCATCATCTCTTCAAGTTATGATCCCCGCCTGAGTTTAAAATTATCTGCTAACTGGTGAATTATTCTTCTTTTTGAAATAAATGCCAAAAAATCCTTAAAGTAGATAGAGGATCTTGTATTTGACTTTTGTGGAAACAATTATAACATAACTAGGTAAAATAAATAAGATTCTGGCATATTTTATATAATTATAAGATATTTGAAAAAAGCTGATAATATTGATAATTATAGAGTAACATAGAAATAATATTTATACCCTATCAAGTAATTAAAACATAAGTTTTTTCTTTTTTTTATACTACTACTACTACTACTACTACTACTACTACTACTACTACTAAAATTAATAATAATAATAATAATAATAATAATAATAATAATAATAATAATAATAATATCAATAATAATAATAATAATAATAATAATAATAATAATAATAATAATAATAAGAAGAAGAAGAAGAAGAAGAAGAAGAAGAAGAAGAAGAAGAAGAAGAATTTTAATGACAAGCTTTAATGGAATAGCTGATGTTTCATAAACTGAGTTCTCATGAATAAATTAATGACAAATATTTTCTTATGACTTACCTAACTGCATTTAAAAAGGAAAGAAAAGAACTAACATAAAAGAAAGTTTTGATTATGAAGGAATAAGGGGGGAAAATACCTGAACTTATTAGTCATTAGATATATTAATTTTATATATATAAAAAAAATATGTTGCACTTCAAATATATCGAGATTATGCCGAGGTTAGCTATAAATAGACTTTTAATCTTCAAATTAAAAATGAGATACCATGCAAATTCGTTTGGAAATATTTTTATACATCTTTCTATAAGATAAACTATTGTTTTCAACATCTGTATCTACTTAATATTAAAGTTATCATACCTATATAATATAAAAAAAAAGAATCAATATCATAAAAAAAAATATGCTACAAATAATAAATTAAAAGAAATCGACCAATCAAAAAGGACTAAAAGTAATATTTCCTTTCCTATATATTTATCATAATATATAAACATTGTCAAACAAATCCTTCCAATTAAAATAATGATGGGACTAATTTCAAATCTCAATGTATGGTAATCTACAACGAAAACGAGTGTCTGTTCTACAAAGCATAATATCGCCGCTATTTGGCATCCTTTATTGTAACCTAAACTTTTTATAAAGGAGAATAGTTAGTAGCATTAACAGAACCGAGCTAGCCTATAAATTATGTCTTTCCCTAACAGCCAACTATCACATATCAGGCTCCATTGTAATCGATAGCGTTCAACAAACACTCCTTGCCAAGGAAACCAGAAGCAATAGCTACGGCACTGCAACATAGGAATGTCTTCCTCTTGTGTTGGATAAAGGTAAACTTCTTTCAGTTTTTTAATTTATATATCACTCATTGTATTTAATTGTTGTTACTCTTTGTTCCTATTCAAAACAATTCAAGGAAATATATTGTTTTATATTAGGCAAAGAGTTCTAAAATTACTTATATAATGTCGTCTGCAAGGTGACAGGTAGCATGAAATATACTGACTGAGAATCAGATATGTGATTTAATAGGAGAAACGGAATACTGTATTAACATGGAAAATAACTCGAGGATGAAACATTTATTATGAAACATTGATATGGAAGACTTGAAAGGGAAAAAAATACTTGTGTAGGACATATATGAACTAAAAACTGTTTATTATAGACTGCATAGAAAGGTAATATAGAGAGTGATTTGGCTCTAGGGTATTATTGCTAAGCTACTGAGATTATATTCTCAGCAAACAGAAAGTATATTTCAGAATTGTAAAAAAGGCGATTCACTGAATACATGGACCAAAAATAATTTTGAGAGATATTTCCATTAATATTGAACGTAAGGAAAATAATTTCTGTCACCTAGAAGTTAAGGAAAAGAAAAAGCGTCACGCTGTTATAATGAACTGATAGAACGGAATATTTGGTGAAAAAGTAGATGATTTGATTAAAAATCTTGAGTTGGGTAGACGTATATTACGGTTATAATAAGTGAATCAATATTACTTAGGAAATTATATGAGTTTATATACTAGAACTAAAAAAAAAAGAATTCCCGAAAATATTTCAAAAAACAGATCTACTTATGAAAAGAAGACAAAAAATTAAATAATTTACTGAATAAAAAACCTGAATGAAATGAATTTTATATAAATGGACTTCATTGATGAGTCCATTGTCCTCCTTAAAATGACTAATAATGAGGAGGGTTTTCTTTATAGAAGAGCCATCAATGATTCAAAGCAAAAAAAAAAAAAAGAAAAAAAAAAGAATTAGCCATATTAATTATTTCAATGATTTTCCTTTGAACTTTCCATTCCTAAGATAAACGACTTGATCTCTGGAAAAAATATGAATATCCACTAATATTGGATTCCATGTGAGGAATGAACAACAACCAGGGGAAATTAGATAAGATACATGAATGTACACTAACTGAATTAGAACATGTAATTTTTATCATGCATGTTTGTGTGTGAAAGTTTGTGTTTGTGTGTCTGTGTTTGTGTCCGGGTTTGACTGCTGTGTAAACGTATGACTTTTTAATATGATAGATAGGAGGCTCTGTGGTGCCAATCCTGAGAAAACTTGATCTCAATGTTATATTTAAAGTCAATATACCTCCAATTTTCAATATCCTATTAAAAACTCAGCTGATTTAATATATTTTAAATATCTTAAAATTTTGTTACACTAGTATCTAGAGTGTAAAGTTATTGTTAGAAAATATTATATATCATCGATAATCTATCACGTAATATATATTTGTATATATATATATATATATATATATATATATATATATATATATATATATGTATATATACATATATATATATATATATATATATATATATATATATACATATATACATTTATGTATATATATACATACTGTGTATATATATATATATATATATATATATATATATATATATATATTTATATATATATATATATATATATATATATATATATAGTATATATATATGTATATATATATATATATATATATATATATATATATATATATATATTTATATATATATATATATATTTATATATAAATATATATATATATATATATATATATATATAGACGTGTATAATATATATATATATATATATATATATATATATGCAGTATATACATATATATATATATGTACATATATATATATATATATATATATATATATATATATACACACATATATATTCATATATATATACAGTATATATATTGATATATATATATATATATATATATATATATATATATATATATATATATATATACATATATATATATATATATATATATATATATATATATATATATATAAATGTATGTATATATATATATATATATATATATATATACATACATTTATATATATATATATATATATATATATATATATATATATATATATGTATACATATATATATATATATATATATATATATATATATATATATATATATGCATATATATATATATATATATATATATATATATATATATGTGTGTGTGTGTGTGTGTGTGTGTGTGTGTGTGTTTGTGTGTGTGGTTTTATTTCAGAACAATTAAAGCGAAAATTTATATATAAGGCTAAATCCTCACTTTTTGATCCTCTCCTTATTAACATTCCAAAACGAAGTAGGTAGTATAATTATAAAATATCATCCCCAAATAGAAATTTATTGATTATAGCAATGATTTTTGTAACAAAAATTTCTAGACGTAATTACGTAAGATTTAAAGAAAAGAGGAATCATTATGGCGATATAATATATGGAAATCAATAAGGGTATTCATTATAAATTTCAATAAATCACAAGCAAATTGAAATAATGACATTTCCTCATGAAGGGGGAATAATTTGATACAGAAATTGTGATAATCCGTATAGGAGAGGTTATGTCGTTTTTAATGAAAAGTGATATATCATGAGCGAGACCATCTAATAAAAATCTGGTTTATGTGTGTTTCGATCTTTGGAAGACACTCGTGAAGAGAGATTATAAATTATTGGGAAGTTTTTTGTAAAGCGGTATTGGTTTATTAAAGGAGGTTGATGGCTATAGTTATAACAAAGAAATAAATAATGCACGTTATATATAAAAGGATGCACTAATTATGTGAATTGGAACTTGAACACTTACAGAGAAAGGTCAACACTAACTACGACCTTCAGCAGGAGAAAGAGATTTAGGTTGAATTTGGGGTGCACATTGTGTATGTTGTTGGGTAAATTGAGTGAGGGTATTAGAAATCATTCCTTCGAGAATTATTGTATCAAGCTGACCTTGATATCCCAAAAGATATAATAGGAATACAGTTGAAAGGGCCCTGGGAGAGATAGAAATCTTTCGAATTACGTCGGGTAACGGCAAATATGGGCTATATTAAAGTTATGTTGTAGACCAAACCAGTTTGAATATAGATGAGGCGTAGATTTAAAACCTTAAAAAAAAATATAAAATACTTGGGATCTAATCTAAACCTTGAGGGAGTGTGATAAACATTGGTTGCGACTGGAAAAAGAAAACAATGTCAACTAAAATTAAATCGAAGATATATTTCTCGATAATCAAACCAGTAGTGATGGATAGCTCAAAAACATTGGACAATTAGGAAAGAGGAGCAGAGGCTAAAGTGATCAGATATGAAGATGATAAGGTAAATTTTTGGGATTTTGTCTATTGAGAGAGAAACAATACTGCGTTGGTAAAGATTATTGCTGTGAAAAATTAGGTTAGACTGAAAGGAACAACGAGGTAAAATAGATGGGTAAAAGGTGATGGAAATGACGATCTTGAAACATGTTGGAAGTGAACGACCAATATAGAATAAAATGATTACATAGCATACTTAAATTAAAGCTGATTAGGGAAAGGGTTGGGAACATGAAGATTCTCTCTCTCTCTCTCTCTCTCTCTCTCTCTCTCTCTCTCTCTCTCTCTCTCTCGTGAAAGGAATAATTTAGTGTTAAAAAATTCTCCCGATAAAGTTACCTACATATATTATTAGATATGCTATAACTTTCTTTTTTTTTGTATGTGATCAGTATTATTTTCACGTTCCCTTTTCTTCTATTACTTGCAAAAAAAAATTTAGTTTTTATTTATAAATCCAATAAAAAACGCAAGATGTTCCTTTCATACCACATCAATCCCTCTCACTAAAGATGCACAACAACACAAGTAAACACACCATATTTCCTCTTGTGGCTCTTATTAGAAAGCATTACGAACCACAAATCTCTTTCAGATTTCTGTAGCATTTTCTTTCAGGCGTAATAATCGTTTTTACCAGACTTTGCAAAGGAAAAAAAAATCCTGGAAACTCTCCCACCTTGGGTCTGATATATCGCTCGAGACGTCGCAATAGGACCAGATAAAATTTAGTTTTTCCTTCTTGTTCGGAGGGGAGAACCGTCTTTCAATTTCACGCAATTGAGAACCATCATTCAATTCCAGGCAATTTGAGCTTTCTGCAGAAATCTATTTGGGTAATTTTTCTTCCGGGAATTTGGTGCAGCTTGTCATCGCTGATGGGAGTTTTCCTCGAGAAAAGTCATTAAGGGATTGGTGATTCCTTTTTTCTCTTAGATGTTCTATTTAACAAGGAAAAGTCCAATTTTTTCTATTGCATATTCTATATTTTATTTAATTTTACCCTTGCCGTTACGATGGGAATAATATGAGCATACTGCTCCACCAGGCAGGCATAGGTACAAGTGAAATACATGAAATGTAAGATTACTTGGGAGTGGGTGGGTCGTTTCTTAGCATTATTATTATTGATTTTTTAAGTAGTAGATCTCAAAGAGTTGTTGTTGATGGGCACCATAGTGAGTATAGGAATGTGATATCCGGTGTTCCACAGGGTAGTGTTCTTGGCCCATTACTTTTCATACTATATACACATGACATGTGGTTTGGCCTAGAAAATAAGCTTGTTGCATATGCAGATGATGCTACTCTCTTTGCATCAATTCCATCCCCTGAATGTAGATCTGGGGTTGGTGAATCCCTTAATAGAGATTTAGCTAAAATTAGTGCATGGTGCAAATTATGGGGTATGAAGTTGAATCCTAACAAAACTCAAAGTATGATTGTAAGTAGGTCAAGGACGGTGGCTCCTCAACATCCGGATCTCAGTATTGATAATGTTTCTTTAAATTTGTATGACTCTTTCAAAATTTTAGGCGTGATTCTTGACAGCAAATTTACTTTTGAGAAACATATAAGGTCTGTGTCTTCTTCAATTGCACAAAAAAATTGGCTTATTGAGAAAGTCTTTTAAGATATTCGGTGATCAATCTATTCTGAAGAAGTGTTTTAATTCTTTTATTCTACCTTGTTTTGAGTATTGTTCTCCTGTTTGGTCTTCAGCTGCTGATTCTCATCTTAATTTGTTGGACAGAAACTTACGGTCTATTAAATTTCTTATTCCTGATCTAGATATTAATCTCTGGCACCGGCGATCAATTAGTTCATTATGCATGTTGCATAAGATTTTTCATAACTCTGACCATCCTTTACATTCAGATCTCCCTGGACAATTCTATCCTGTTCGTAATACTAGGCAGGCAGTTAATTCTAATAGCCAGGCCTTCTCCATCATAAGACTCAATACTACGCAGTACTCTAGAAGTTTTATTCCAGCTGTTACCAAGTTGTGGAATGATCTTCCTAATCGGGTTGTTGAATCAGTAGAACTTCAAAAGTTCAAAGTTGGAGCAAATGCTTTTTTGTTGACCAGACGGACATGAGTCTTTTTATAGTTTATATATGACATTTTTGTTGTTGACGTTGTTAATAGTTTATATATGATATATCTCTTTTGACATTACTTTTTTTAGAATGATTTATTGTTAATTTGTTCTCTTCAGTTATTTATTTCCTTATTTCCTTTCCTCACTGGGCTATTTTTCCCTATTGGAGCCCCTGGGCTTATAGCATCTTGCTTTTCCAATTAGGGTTGTAGCTTGGATAGTAATAATAATAATAATAATAAAATGAACATAATCCCGTTTTTATTGACATATCCAAAGTACCTAAATATTTCGTCAGTTTTAGGCTATTTTAAACATTTCAGGGGAGGCATCTTATCACCAAAAAAAAAAAAAAAAAAAAATTACTTATGTACTTGCCTACGATTTCAGCCCTGAAAATTACATCGACAATACTTAAAAGTGGAAGAATACATTAAAATTGAATGAAGATGGCAGATATCTAATCATATTAACAATTATATATACACACACACACACACACACACACACACACACACACACACACATATATATATATATATATATATATATATATATATATATATATATATATATATATATATACATGCGTACAAATCACAGGAAAACGTAATGCTCAGATGCAGAAGAACCACAGGGAAAATGAAAATACGAAATATACGCTTAAGTCCTGACTAGTTTCGTGATTCTTCTTCAGAGGACTGATTTATTGAGAGAGGTTTCTTTACATTTTATAGGGAAAGCAAACGTACGAACATACATATAGAGATTAAGAGAACAATGACACTCCCTTACCAGCTACCTGGGTCAAGTGGGCGGAGTCCCCAAGATCATTAGACACTGTTCTCTTAATCTCTATATGTATGTTCGTACGTTTGCTTTCCCTATAAAATGTAAAGAAACTCTCTCTCTCTCTCTCTCTCTCTCTCTCTCTCTCTCTCTCTCTCTCTCTCTCTCTCTCTCTCTCTCTCTCTCTCTTTCATGAAGGATATGATTTGTTATTCAAATTGTGTCTCCCGACACTTGAACTGAAAGGTAAGGAAGTCATCTGAGAAAAGTGTTAAGAAACAAATATACTGTATATTTATTTGTAGCAGACGACAAATCTTAACTACCATAATAATAGTTGTTGTCTGGTAAACTAACACAGAATGCATCAGATAATGAGATAGTTTAAGAATCTGGTTTCATATTTTGGTTTTATTCTAATCTAGAATAACTACAAAATTGAGAAAATTATATATAGAACACAAGTATTTCTGATAATTATGATTTAAATAATTAAAACTTATAAACAAAATTGTACCATTTATTAGCTCTGATTTTTTGAGCGGGGTTTATTATATGAAAGTAACTAATACCCAAGGAATCAATATCTAAATTTTTAGATTATAAAAGTGTAAACACCATCTAAAATCTAAATCACATGATATGGCTCAGATAATTTAAATATAAGCAAATAATTAGCTGATATTAGTACGGAACATTAAAGGGTGGTCATAGAACTGATGACAGGAAAGCACATAAATGTTCCTTGGTAACTAGAGGAGGTGTTGCACAAAATGGTATCCTTTACTCCTTAGTGTCTTGTGAGGTATCTTCTGAACCCAAAAACACTGGTAAACTGTACAACTGCAAGCTTGAAGCCCCTGAGGAAAATTTTCTGCAAAAATGCATACGGCAGTAATCTACGCCTCATAAAACATTTTAAGAATCAGGTAATGGGTGGTATATATATATATATATATATATATATATATATATATATATATATATATATATATATTTATACATATATGTATTTATATATATATATATATATATATATATATATATATATATATATATATGTATATATATATATATATATATATATATATATATATATATATATATATATATATATATATATATATATATATATATATATATATATCGATACACACACACACACACGCATATATATATATATATAGGTATATATATATATATATATATATATATATATATATATATATATATATATATATATTGGGGCTCAGGCCATGTCGTCCTGATGGAAGTTCCTAAAAGGTAGCTCTCTAGGGTATATTTGACTAGAGTGATATTCCCAGAGAATTTTACCGTAAGGTATCCAGAATTCTAACTCGTGGAGCGAATATCCCTAAATAATCTCACAGGGATATCGCATAAGATCAGAGGACGTAATCTTGACACGTCACATAGCTATCTTCGCCCCGAACATTATTAACTCTTCGAGGGGGAATAGTGACAAGAATCTGAAACGAGAATGAAAAGAGAGCCGCTCATAAAGCATCTCTCCTATTCCGTCTCCAGTGTGTATCTGATGAAGGCAGTGGCGCCCTCTTTATTCCTTTTCGTGTAGCTCAACTACTCGGTGTTTTCGCTTGTGTTCTCTCGTTATTTTGGATTTAATTCAACTTTTTGATGACTTCTCCAGCCTCTTCTGCCTCTGGAAAGTTGAGTATAATCTTTACTATGTTTAAATGTAAGCTCTTGTCGTTTTTAATTAAATCAAAAGTGATTTCAACGTAAGCAAGAGCTGTTGCCTACCGGAGGCATCCAGGATGCTGTCGCTTGCTCTTATGCGTCAGTTAGTTAGCTTGTACGACGTTCCCGGTTTGTTATGCTTTAATAATTTTGCTATTTAGCTACTCTAGAAATGCTTATATTTTTCGGTCAGTGTTAGCTCGGTGTATTCGACACGGGTCGAGGTACCGATCCTGCCTTTCATGGGGCTCGTAGCATAGATGTCTGGCCCTAGTACTTTCATGCATGGTATAAGTTTTTTCGAGTGTTATTTTATTGAAGCTATAGGCAAATATTTCATACATGTAAGATATTGTTGAATGTTTTTTCCAAGATTTTATACGAGAGAGTCGGTGATTTAGGTAATCGATTCTCATCTTACCTAGTCTAGTATTCTAGGTACAGTAGTATACTTTCGCACATCCCTGATTGTTCTTTTTCTCCTCCGGAGACTAAGTTCAATCCCTCTCTCCCTCTGTAAGCCTTCGGCTTAATCCCAGTGGTTCTATCTGAATAATAATTCAGGGTTATAACTATTCTGGGATATGTCTCTCCTGACCTGATAACCAGAGTGACTGATTTTTTGGGTTAGGCCAGAACATCAGAGTTTCTAATCTGTGGTCTGCTTCTTCCTAGCATAGAGGAAGAGTCTCCTTTGCTAGGTTAGGGGCGGGCACAGGAAGCTTTACTTCCCTAGTCCATGATGGAAGGATTCTGTACGAGATGATTCCTTCCTCTAGTGGCCTAGCAGACTGTCCTGTGTTGTTTTTCTCGGGATGGAGAATGAGTTTTCTCTCTGCCCGGCGAAATAACTTCACCTAACTTTGTTCTGGTTGGGAGGAGGTTAGCAAGTATTGCCAATCTTCCTCCCTAATAGACGACTCTTAGTTAGGATGAGCATCCCTAACGGCTGAGTGTGTCTCCTGCTAGAACAAAGTCTATAGGACCCTTATCCCTTCCCCACCTCTCTTTCTTTTAATTTCTTTTAACCGCAGTCCTACTTCGGTACCTAGTATAGGTTAGGATGGAGGACAGGCTCAGCTCTCTGCCAGCCGGCACTACGTGTCGGCTGGCAGAGACCCTTTTTTCTTTGCAGAGTGATCCCCAGACCTCCCTTGGTCTCCCTTCCATGTCCGTTGGTAAAGCCCGGCAGACTATGGATTCTTTGGAAGCCTGAATGTTACATTCTCCCATTCCATAAGTTCACTCTTTCTGGATGGAAGGTCGTATGGCATGCCGCCCTATAACCTTACATCCATACTTTTTCTCTGACTATTGTGTTGCTCCCCTATCCCGGTTTCTGGCTTGACAGCCGACAGCCGGGAAAGTAGAAGTTCTCTGATTCTTGTCTACTGTCGGCGGCATGGATTTATTACCTTTGCCGGCCTGCAATGGAATCACAGTCCGAATTTGCTGGCCACTATGATTAGCGGCCGGCAGCCGGGTTTTAGTGTTTTTAGCCGTCAGCTGGCAATGATTGCCGGCCGGCACATAGTCGCGAATCAGAGGGCTGCCGCCTATTGGTTAAAGAAAGTATATCTTTGATCTTTAAAGGGGTAGTTGCCGGTGTACGCCGGCACGTACAGGCGCGTGCCGGCCGGCACAATTGCATGCGATGTACAGTAGTTGCTATATTTGTAGTGTAGTACACACTGCATTAGTAGAGATTACTGTACAGAGTTTGTGATAACACTAAAGTTCTTCATCAAACTTAATGTTATCTTGTACAGCCTTTTGTTGAGACTGTACTTTATATAGAAAGTGAGTTCTTTCTGTATTTTTTCAATCCCGTATATTAAAACTACTCATTAAATTCCCGTTTAGGAAATTACATAACCTTAGTTTTAATATTTTGGGAGGTTACGGCAATTGACTGGACAGGAAATACAAGTATGTGTCTTTCCTTCTTTCTTTTATAGCTTTTCTATATAAGCTTAATGTTTCAATATAAGTGAAAAGCCTTCTCTTGATACTCATGGGTTTTTCTTCTCTTTACAGGAGGATCATCCGAAGTATGGGAGTGTGTTCTGTAATGTCCGCAGTAAGGACTTCTGTGGACATCAATACTGTAGGAGGCACGCACCATGCGCAGCCTCCAGAGGTGATTTCCGGTATTGGGACCCTCCTATCTATTGGACGATAGGATGTCGGAGGTGTCGGATTCTACAGAGAAGGACCTTCTAGGAGAAGGTCAAGAGGAGAAGCTGTGCCAGACTCCTCAAGTAGAAGAGGAATAAATCGATGAGGTGTCGGTTACATCAGTTCCGGACCCAGAACCTGTTCCCTCTACTTACTCTGCTATCCCAGATGCCCTGGGAAGGACTCTTTCTTCTATTGTTGAGATGATCCAACAAATTCAGAAGAAAAATGACGAGAAAGAGGCTGCAATGAAACTGGAGATATGTAGACTTGCAGCATCACGTGGGCCCCAGAAGCGACTCAACGTGAAGGATCTTCCTTTGTGTTCGGATACCAATCCTTGGAGGTATGCCGAACATATGCCAATGACAATCGGGAAGATTGTTATATCTGAAAAGTTGGGAGCAATTCCCCTGGAAGAGGTGGAATTTTGGCCCAATAAGGATTCCTACCCGGACTCTTATGTCCGCCTTAGGAAGGAGCCAGCCTCAAAGGAGGAGACTGAGCCGAAGGAGGTCATAGTTTTGGATCATAGTAAAGCTCAGGCGTTACTATCAAGCTCGATGAAAGAGAGGGGGTTCACGAACTCAAAAGTGCCAGCCTTGAGTAAGAAGCTTCCCTCTTTTGTGGCCTCTCCTTCCAGAGCCTTTCCCTTCATGAAAAAGGGATATAAGGCAGCCTTAAAGGCGGTAGAGGCAGGGAAACTGAAGTATATTTAGATGGAAACGAAACTCCGATAGATCCTTCCTGAATGACTTTATTTTAAAGACTAAAATATAATGATATACAGAGTAAAAGAAGACAAGATAGTTAACAGGGTAGTTATGCCTAATGAGTAGTAAGTATCTGTAAACACAAATATAACCTCTTGTAATAGGTAGTCATCAACATAAATACATAACACCTTTTCCCCTCGCGAAAAAGAATGAAAGATTAAAGTAAATAAAAGGATAAAACAATCAATAATCAAATGGTGGCATAGCTTCGAGTAAATAATACAAAACATGCATAATATTATCATTTTACATTCTAAAATAGTCAGGTGGTCTACTTTGTCTGCTAGACCTTCGAAGTTTTGGTAATTCAGATATCGATCCATCAGGTGAGTCATCAGAAGTTTTACCATTTTCATTTCCTGATAATTTTTCTGCAGCTGCTGCCTCCTTTTCTTCAACATTTGGGATTTCATTCTTCTCTGCACCTGCAACTTCATCACCTAACTCTTCATGAGTATTTATGAACTCTTTTGGTAATGTCGGGTCTGGATAGCTGATCAACTCTTAAAAATCACGTGCTAAAAGTTCATTTTTGTTATCTTGAGAATCATTGGAGATCAGTCTCATTTGATCAATATGCCTCTTCCATATTAAGTTACCGTCCACTTGTACATTGTATGTATATGGACCCAATTTAAGAACCACAACTCCTCCAGTCCATATGCCCTTCTTGGTATTTTGACGATAATCCCGAACCAGTACCACGTCCCCTATATCGAGTTCCCTCATTGGTTTCTCGTTCTCTGAGGCTTTTCTTTCAATTCTCTGAGATGCATCTGGGTGTAATAAATCAAGGCGAGTGCGCAACTGCCGACCCATGAGCTCTGCAGGCGTGCGCTTTGTTGTACAGTGAGGTGTAGTTCAGTAAGTCAGTAGAAATTGACACAACTTGGTATTTAAAGATGTATTACACGATTGCAATGTTCTCATCGTATTTTTCATTCCTTGTTTGAATGTTCTTACTGTATTTTCGGCCTGCCCATTACTGCTTGGGTGATAAGCGGGTATCAGTATATGCTTTACACCATTTTGGGTCATGAACTCTTTAAATTCCTCAGCCACAAACTGTCTTCCATTATCAGACACGAGCTCTACACAAACCCCATGCTGAGCAAATACCCGCCGCATGATCTCGATGGTATTCATAGTTGTAATTGATTTCATTGGGTGTACTTCTGGTCATTTTGGAAATGCGTCATTCAAAATGAGGTACATTTGTCCCAGGAATGGTCCTGCAAAATCAACATGTACTCTTTTCCACGGACCAGAAGGCCATTTCCACGGATTACCCTCATCACGAGTCGGCATTGGCTGAGTAGCCTGAGAAGCCGAGCACCCTTGCACAGTGTTTTCAATATCTTGATCGATATTCGGCCACCACACATGCAAGCGAGCTAATCCTTTCATCCTAACAATCCCCGGATGACCACCATGTAGCTCTTCTAAGATTTGAGTCCTATATCTAGACGGTATTACCACCCTGGCACCCCATAGAAGACATCCCTCTTCAATTGAAAACTCACGCTGACGGCTTTGGAAGGGTTTCAGTTCCTGTGCTATGTCCTCAGAGTCTGGCCATCCATTTCTTGTGTAATATGAAGCTCTATCCAGTACAGCATCATGCAAAGTTTCCCTTGCAACAGATTTCGCAGTTATAGGAAGAGAGTTCACCTGGTGCCTGTTAAATGCTGTTGCTTCTTGTGTCCAGTTTACACGCTTATCTGATGCATCGGAGTCACAATCTGTTAAAGGCAACCGTGAGAGTGCATCAGCATTTCCATTGTCACTTGAACGACGTAATTCAATGTCATAATCATAAGCTGCTAACTGTATAGCCCAGCGTTGTATTCTTGCAGCTGCAAGGACTGGAATGCCCTTCCTGGGTCCCAGAATGTATGACAGTGGTTTGTTATCTGTAATAAGGGTGAATTTATGACCATGTAATTATTGATGAAACTTCCGTAGTCCAAAGATGATTGCCAAACCCTCACGCTCAATTTGGGAATAGTTACGTTCAGTGGGTGTTAACATCCTTGATGCATAAGCAATTGGTCTCTCTCCGTTACTGGTGATATGGGAAAGCACTGCTCCAAGTCCTTTGGGTGATGCATCTACTGCCAACGTCACAGGTTTACTCAATTCATAGTGCACTAATACTCCTGTTTCAGTGGTCAGCATTTTTTTAATCTCGGAAAAAGCTCTTTCACACTCTACTGACCAATGCCATTTTCTGTCTTTATGCAGTAATTCAGTGAGAGGCGCTGCGACTGATGAGAGATTTGGCACATAGTGACGGTAATGGTTTACCAGCCCCAGGAAGGATTGCATTTCAGACCTTGATTCTGGCCTTGGTGCATCCGTGACTGCTGCAATGGCATCCTCCGTCATATGGATACCCTCTTCATCCACAATGAAACTCAAATATTTCAAGGAGGGCTTCATAAATTCACATTTCGACAAATTACATTTCAACCCATTGATGTGCAACCTCTCAAGTACCTTTTCAAGATTGGGTAAATGTTCAGCTTCGGTTCTCCCAGTAAGACTAATATCATCCATGTTGCATCCACAAGGTACTCCTTGCAGAACTTTATCTATCAAAGACTGAAAAAGTTGTGGTGCTGCTGAGACACCATATGGTAAACGGGTATATCTGTACAAAGCAAGTGGTGTGTTGATTGTGACATATTTCCTAGATTCCTCATCTAATTCCACTTGCTGATAAGCTTGTGATGAATCTAACTTTGAGAAAGTTTTCCCACCGTTCAGTCGCTGGTAAAGTTCATCTGGATTTGGCATTGGATGTTCAGGGTTTTCCACATAACGATTTATGGTGACCTTGAAGTCACCACAGATCCTAATAGAACCATTGTCTTTTGAAAATGGCACTATCGGTGCCGCCCACTTACCATATTCAACTTTCTCAATAATTCCTTCCAATTCTAGTCTTTTAAATTCTGTATTCACAGCATCCCTGATTGCATAAGGAACTGTCCTCGCTTTATAAAAGATTGGTTTTGCATCCTTTCTTACACGAATATGACCCTTTATATTCTTGGCTGTACCCAGTTTACCATCAAAGACATCACCATATTTCCTTAACAGTTCTTCTAACTTTGAGGTTTTCAGAGTACCAGAATATAAATGATTTACAGCTAACTTTTTCCAGTCAAATTTAGCAAAATGCAGCCAGTCCCTACCGAATAAGGCAGGTCCATTCCCCTGTACCACATACACTGGCACTTCCTCCACTCTGTGTCCATGAACTTCCATAGTTATGTAACACATCCCGACAACTTCTAATTTTTCTCCCGTCATGGTTTTCAGCACAATATCGCTGGATTGAAGTACTGTATTTTTCAGATGTTTAGCGTAGAACTCTTCACTAATCAGTGACACAGAAGCTCCTGTGTCCAATTCCATATCAATTGGTATCCCATTTAATTTAACTTTCACTATTATCTCTGGAACCTTATTGTGTCTTGCTTTCATTTTCTTAACACAGTATTTCAATGTATGCACCAATTCTTCCTGCAGTTTGCACTCTGTAGTTTCTTCTTCCGAACCGCTGGTCTCCTCCTCTGCCATGTTGACCGTCGATCGTTTCCTTCCTTGTCTTCCATATTTCAAAATTCGATTGACTGTGGTGTGATTTTCCATTCGGCACATTCTACGAAGGTGTCCTTTTTTATGACACCCATTACACTCAGTATCCTTATGGAAACAAACATCAGCCTTATGATTTGTCTTCCCACAACGGTAACACTCAGGGGGAGAAGTTTTCGGCCCAACAACTTTTTTTACCTCCTGAGTTTGACCCTGAATCTTTGTGACGTTTTCATCAGCCCTTTCCTGACTTAGTGCAATCGAAAATGCTTTCTTTAAGTCAAGCCCCTGTTCACTTAATAGTTTTCTCTGTACCGAGTGGTTGGCCAATCCAATGACAAACAAGTCTCTTAAAACTTCCTCTTGAAAAGCACCAAACTGACAAGTTTCCGCTAATTTCCGTTGCTCCGTTGCATAATCAGTGATGGATTCTCCTGGACGTTGTTTCCTATTGTAAAACTTGAAACGTTCAGCTATCAGGATGTGTTTTGGGTGGAGGTGATTTTTCAAAAGCTCAGTAAGTTCTTGATAAGTCCTTGATGAGGGCTTATTAGGGGCAAGCAATGTTTTCAAAAGTCCATATGTAGGAGCGCCGACGGCGCTTAAGAAAACTGCCCGTTTCTTATCTTTCTCTGTTATGTCATTTGCTAAGCAGAACTGATCAAACCTTTCGACATAATCTTCAAAGTCCTCGGATTTGTCATATGCTGCTATATTACCCAAATGCGCCATGCTTAATTTTCCCTTTCGTGAGTTAGTTCCTCGTCGCCATTGAAGTATATTTAGATGGAAACGAAACTCCGATAGATCCTTCCTGAATGACTTTATTTTAAAGACTAATTTATAATGATATACAGAGTAAAAGAAGACAAGATAGTTAACAGGGTAGTTATGCTTAATGAGTAGTAAGTATCTGTAAACACAAATATAACCTCTTGTAATAGGTAGTTATCAACATAGATACATAACAGAAACCATGCCCCTCCTTGGAGGAGTGCAAGCCGTTATCTCTGACCTTGCCCTTGGACCAAGAAGACTGGAAGGACGTACACCTTACCTTCTCAGTTGAGAACCTGGAAGCTGATATTGCTGAACGTCAGTTCGGTGAGGAACTCCCTAAGTTGTCGGACTTTCTCTTGCGTAAGGAGCAAGAGACAAAGGAAAGACTTGCGGCATCAATGTCGTTGCAAACGACATTAGAAACAAGGGCAAGTGACCACAAGAACCAGGACATGTTCATGGTGGTGGCCAAAACTCATCTGGCCACGGTTACAAAGGATCTCTATAGCTTTATTAAAGCTAGGAGAGCCTGTAGAGAGTTCGTGTTCGCCTCGGCTGTGGTGAGACATGAACCGAGGAAACTGATATCCGCCTGTATCTGGGGTAAAAAAATCTTTCCCAATGATGCGGTTAAAGAGGTAGTAGACAAGGCCGCCACAGAGAATCGGAACGTTCTCAAAAAGTGGGGCTTAGATCTTAAGAGGAAGTCTGCTCAGGATGAGGGTCCCCAACCCAAGAGGAAGACAAAAAGGCCTAGGCCATCTTCTCGGCCGGCTATACCTTACCGACAGCATCAACAGCAACAACTTCCTGTGACCGCGGTGCCTCAGGTGATGGCACAACCTCCAACCACGTACCAACTGGTACCTCAACAAGTGGCGACTCAGTCGCCAGTTTTTAACCCAGCCTTCAAAAGGCAGACTTCTTCCTTTCGTTCGTGGGCTAGAGGAACAGCCAGAGGTTCTTCTAGACGCCCTTCAAGAGGAAGGGGATTCAGGGGAGGACGCGGTCAAGGAGGCAAGGCCTCAGGTCCACAACAGCAGAAGTGAGATGCTTCCTGTAGGTGGGAGGCTACAATTATTTAGGGATTGCTGGACCTTCTATTCCTGGGCCTACAGCCTAATAAAGAATGGACTAGGTTTGAGTTGGAGCAACCCTCCACCTCAATTTCCTCAGTTTTCCCAACACTCAACCCCCGTTTTGGAAGAACACGTCTGAGAGCTCTTAGACAAAAGAGTGATTCGGAAAGTTAGGTCCATCAAATTTCAAGGGAGGCTGTTTTGTGTTCCAAAAAAGGACTCAGATAAACTCAGAGTCATTCTTGACTTGTCGCCACTCAACAAGCTCATAATGAACTATAAGTTCAGAATGCTCACACTTCAACACATATGGACCCTACTGCCCAAGAGGGCATATACTGTGTCTATAGACTTGTCTAACGCTTATTGGCATGTTCCAATTAATTGCCACTCTTCCTCCTACCTAGGCTTTAAGTTACAGAGAAAACTTTACGCCTTCAGAGCCATGCCTTTTGGGCTAAACATAGCCCCAAGGATTTTCACGAAGCTCGCAAATGCAGCCATCCGTCAATTACGCCTAAAGGGGGTCCAAGTAGTAGCCTACTTGGACGACTGGCTGGTGTGGGCAGCATCCAGGACAGAATGCATGCAAGCTTCTATGAGAGTGATCCAGTTCCTAGAACATTTGGGATTCATGATCAATATCAAAAAGTCTCGACTTTCTCCAGCTAAAAAATTTCATTGGTTGGGAATCCTTTGGAATTTAGAGTCACATCGAATTTCCATTCCTGGGAAGAAGAGGAAAGAAATAGCAGGATCTGTCAAGAGACTACTGAAATCCAAACGGATATCAAGACGCAAACAGGAGAGAGTGCTGGGCTCTCTACAGTCTGCTTCAATAACAGATCCAGTGCTAAGAGCACAGCTAAAGGATGCAACAGGAGTCTGGAGGAAATACGCATCAAACGCACGGAGAGATCTAATAAGACCTCTACCGACTCGACTGCGTTCGTTTCTCAAGCCGTGGTCCAATGCCAAGCAACTGAAGAAATCAATACTTCTTCAACCTCCTCCCCCGTCAGTAACTATCCTCACAGACGCATCAAAGGAAGGGTGGGGGGGGGGGGTCACTCTCATCAGAAGAGAGTCCAAGGAGCTTGGTCCAATCTTTTCAAGTAATTTCACATCAACTTTTTAGAAGCAATGGCAGTGCTTCTGACTTTAAAGAAGGTATCTCCTCGCCACTCGACCCACATAAGTCTGGTTCTAGACAGCGAGGTGATAGTGAGATGCCTGAATCGACATGGGTCGAGGTCACCTCAAATCAACCAAGTGATGTTGGCCCTTTTTTGTTTGGCAGAAAGGAAAAAATGGCACCTGTCAGCTGTTCACATTCAAGGGTTCCGCAATGTGACAGCGGACGCTCTATCCAGGTTTACACCAATAGAGTCAGAATGGTCCCTTGATGCAGGATAGTTCTCCTTCATCTTGAGTCGAGTCCCGGAGCTGCAGATAGACCTCTTTGCGACGAAAGACAACAAGAAAATGGATCGTTATGTGTCCCCATACGGGGATCCGCTAGGGGAGGCCGTGGACGCTATGTCCCTAGACTGGAACAGATGGTCCGGTATCTATCTGTTCCCTCCGCACAACCTCCTTTTGAAGGTTCTTGACAAGCTGAGATCCTTCAAAGGGAAGGCGGCAATAGTGGCCCACAAGTGGCCAAATAGCGTGTGGTTCCCTCTGGCATTGGAACTACGCCTAAAATTTGTTCCGCTACCAGATCCATCCCTGTCTCTGCGAGTACAGAAGTCGACTGTCTTCGCTTCATTACTGAAAACCAGAAACCTCCATCTTATGATTTTCTCTCCCTAGTTTCTTTCCAAGAACATGCTAACCACCATCAGGTGGGGTCCCTAGCCCTGGAAAGGTATGATGGGTCGTTTGCGACCCCTACAGCATTTTCAAAACCTGTTTTTTCCCCATAAATCATCAGCTGTCTCGAATACGGAAGTGATGGACCTGCAAGGGGTGACTAGTCTACATGCCATTGTCTGCTTTAGGACTGATTTTCGTCTAGCTTCCCTCCTTCCCCGTTTTTTTTACCCCCCCCCCCCCCCCCAGGGGTCGACCTCGACCCTGAATACCTTTATAGGGGTAAGTGATCAAACAGCAAAGTTATTACATAATTATAAATTGTCGAACAGTGTTGATACTTGTTTGGTTCTTTATAGTTGGAAAGTGTGGGTGGATGGTGTGTCTACCACTTGCATGACATTGGTTTTGGCTTAGATGCCATATATTGCCATGAGGTCCATTTTCCCTGAAATGCTAATTTCTGATTTTTTTGGGTTTTTTGCAAATTTGATTTTTTTTCTATTTATTTTGAATTTATCTTCAATAATGGCCAGCAGACAGTATGCCCTCGGCATGGATGTCATCAACACACTTCTAATGGAGTTAAAAAGAGATGTTGATGATAATATGGAGCTAGAAAACCCCATTCTTCATTCCAAGTGGTAGATTGGGCTGTAAGAGTTGTTGCGGTCTGCGGCCATTTTGTTGACATACCCGAAAGGTAAGTTGGCATATCTCTATATATTCTTGTTCTGTATAGAATTCGTGATATTTTGGTATAATTTAATGCATAAATATCATATTTTATAGGAGATACAATGATTTTCATAAGAAATTTACATTGTGAACTAGGCCGTCAAAAAATGACCTTTAGATTTCGCCCCTGTTATAACAGTAAATTACATCTTAGTGCACATTTTATTATGTATTTCTGTTCTAGGATAATATGAGTTTATTCTTTAAAAAAATTAGCCTCTTCCTATTTCATTTGGGTACCCAAAAAAATTCATGAAATTTGAACAAATTTTTTTGGCCAAAACAATTTACCCTTTTTTCTCATTTCAGATCTTGACTTCTATGGGTCCAACTCATTTCCAGCAATTACACGCTGTTGCTTTGCCATCTAAGAAGGTGTCCCTAAAGGGACTTATGTGTATATGTATATTTCTATTTTTTGTGAATATTTACGTCAAGTCTTTTTTTTGTATACTTAAATTTTTAATATATTTCCAATAAATAGTTATTTTGTAGATGGGTATCATTTATATTTTCAGTAATTTTTAGCATTCTTTGAAGTATTTTTAGCAAGTCAAACAATACAGATTGATGCATAACTAAATTTTTTCTGAATTTTTTTCGGAGTCGGGGTCGTTCACGACCGAGTATACCCTTAAAGGGGTGTCCGAGTAGCATACCTATCCAGGGCTAGAGAATCTACCCTCTGAAGGAAGATTTATCTCTATGTCCAGTGGAGTGCCTAAGGTCTATCTTCATAGAACTTCAGACTTCATGGGAGGACAGGTGTTCAGATGAGAAACCGCGGGCTCAAGGTTTTCTATTACTAAGGGCGAAACTCACCTGTGTTATTCGCGATTCTGGTCCTGACAGTACACCCGCTAGTCATGATCCGAGAGGAGTTGCTTCTTCCATAAAATTTCTTTATTTACATGGACCTTGAACATCTTGTTCGTTCACCAACTGGTGGACATCCAAGGTGTTCCTTATGCACTATGCAAAGCAAGTGGAGCAACTCAAGTGATCTGTGGTAGCAGCAGGTAGAATCCTTTAACCTTCTGTTTTAACTCTACGAAGAACAGTGAAATTAATTTGGGACGATTAATAAAGAGGGTGTGAGTGTAGTCACTGTGTGTACTACACACTGAGCGATAGGCCATGAAAGTGTCCTTACGAACTGTTCCATTGACGTTGGTAAACTATAGCATAATACGGACACTTGTGCCAAGCGTTCCTTACGCTAGTGTAATTAAACAGTATACAGACTGTAGCATTATTATTTATTCAATCAAAGTGGCAAGTCTGTTTCATGGTAGATGAAACGTTATTTTCTGTTGACTGTTTTCTTTGTGCTTTAATAGATATCATCCACTTTTTAAAATTTTTTTTATAAAGGTAGATCTGATATGCATGTTTATTAAATTTTTGATAATCTAGTTCATAATGAACCCTGCTTTTTATTCGCCCA
Source organism: Palaemon carinicauda (assembly GCF_036898095.1). Classification (NCBI taxonomy): domain Eukaryota; kingdom Metazoa; phylum Arthropoda; class Malacostraca; order Decapoda; family Palaemonidae; genus Palaemon; species Palaemon carinicauda. The sequence goes on along the minus strand of NC_090725.1, from coordinate 45,600,299 downwards.
CACTCATTTTTATTAGATATGTACTGAGCATTAAGATTAAAATATGGATATTTTTATCATGTTATGTCTTTTTAAGATTGTTCCCTGATTTAAGCAAAGTCTACTCTCCTTAACCCTTCTTTAGGAAGGGTTGAGATGGTACCCCAACGGGAGAGTTGCAGAGATGCAAATTTGTTCCTATGCGGATATGACCTTTATCCGATAGTTTTTAAGAGTGGTCACCCTGGGGAAGGTGTCACAAATTCATTCTGACTTTGGCGACTCTTATACAAACTTTGCTTTTTAATGTATAGGGCGATACCACTATACAAGCTTGTCATTTTGTCATCCATATGTTTTTATGTACCCCTCGAGACTTTTCCATAGTCTAGTATGACTCATCCCTGTAGGGGGCAGGAAGCACTAACATAGTTCATGCTTAGATGAAATGATGTATGACCGTAACATCATAGGTCTCTAGGTCTAGACGGACCAGGAAAATACTTTCTTGAGAGTACGGCACTAATTGGGAATCCACAGATACAGTAATGCTCTGGTAAACTTCCTCCAGGACGACATGGCCTGAGCCCAAAAAACGGATTTTGAGCGAAGCGAAAAATCTATTTTTGGGTGAGGTAGCCATGTCGGTCTGATGGACCCACGCTTCCTTTTATTGTAAAAGGGCTTATTGACCCTTCCCTATAATACAGTATCTGTACCACTTCGTATATCGCTACAAGGAATAAAGAGGGCGCCATCGCCTTCATCATATACACACTGGAAACGAAATAGGAGAGATGCGTTATGAGCAGCTCTCTTTTCATTCTCGTTTCAGATTCTTGTCACTATTCCCCCTCGAAGGGTTAATAATGTTCGGGGCGAAGATAGCTATGTGACGTGTCAAGAATATGTCCTCTGATCTTATGCGATATCCCTGTGAGATTATTTAGGGATATTCGCTCCAGGAGTTAGAATTCTGGATACCTTACGGTAAAATTCTCTGGGAATACCAATGTAGTCAAATATACCCTAGAAAGCTACCTTATAGGAACTTCCATCTGGACGATATGGCTACCTCACCCAAAAATAGATTTTTCACTTCGCTCAAAATCCGTTATATATATATGTTCATATATTTACATATATATATATATATATATATATATATATATATATATATATATATATATATATATATATATATATATATATATATATTTATATATATATATATATATATATATATATATATATATATATATATATGTATGTATATATATATATATATATATATATATATATATATATATATATATATATATATATATATATATATATATATATATATCTAAACATTTATCTAAACATTCAGTAATCATCTTTTGACAGGTTGCGTATACTAGTAAATATTTTCTTCGTCCAAAAACTCCAGAAACTTTCTTGGTCTATTTACATTATTACATCTTTCCACCCTTTCCTTATTTGGGTCTTCCTAGAAAGTACAACATACCGTGAATCACCCTGGGAATACTACGGCATTCATGGCATTTTCTCCAGAGCGTAATAATCGTATTTACCAGAGTGAACCAAAGTAAAATAAATGGAATTTCTCCTTCGGAAGATCTGATATATAGCTCAAGACGTTGCAATGGGAACTGATAAAATTTACTATTTTTATTTCTTTGAGGCAGAAGCATCTTTCAATCTCGAACTATTGAGAATAATCCTTCAATATCCTAGGATTTGAACTTGTAGATGAATCTCGGTGGGGAGATTCCTTCGGGGGATTTTATGCCACTTGTCATCATAAAATTTATTCTTCCTACGGAGAGGCTAGAAAAGAAATATATCTATTTATAAGAGACTAGTGTTAGTTCTAGCGTGTTTCATATTCGTGATTTTTTTTCTCTTATTTCTGTCCTGATAGATACAATATTAAACAAAAGGCTTAATTTTCCTATTGTTTTATCTTCATATTTTATGGTTGGTTGTGAATAGGATTTTTCTTATAGGTCATAATTAAATGTGCTAAATAATAATGTTTGCTTAATCGAAAAAAATAGCTAGATTATGTTTATTGTTAAAAAGTAGCATCACATTAATTGCAATGTCATATAATTTATCAGTTTCTTTATTACCACAGACCTAATTAAATATTTGCTGATCTTCCAATGTCTATAATGATCACGTTTCCCATAAAACCCTAGTGGATAAAATTATTTTCTTTATGATATTTCTTTGTCCTTGCATAAACTGGAAAACAATATATATTTTGTAATTTTAAAATCTGCAAAATCAGTTGTTATTGATCGCTGACAACGTAGAATTTATATTAAGCTATTTTATTCCATTGCACGAATATTTTTATATATAATACAGTTTTTTAAATCTGTCTTTATTAAGACATTTTTTCAATTTTAAAGATTCATCAAAACTTGAGTGTTTACATCTACGCCAAAGACTTACGGTGTAGTAGTAGGTTAACTTTAACTATCTACCTATATAAAGTTTTTGAGAGGGATATTACAATTATGCGTATAATAATTATGTCGAGAATATCATCTTTTGATTTCAAGGGTAAAGAGTGATCTCCAATGAAGGCGGAAAAGATGGAGTGTACTCAGAAATGAATGGTTATCGAAATGAGAAATAAGGTTCCATCCTTTTCAACCATGTTTTTGTTATTATCCATCAGCTCGTTATTTTCCATTATTTAAAAGTATATTAATGCGTGTTCATACATTTTTGGGGGATATAACTATAAATATCAACAATCTAGAAAATAGTAAAGTAAGTAACTCCGATAGATGATTGCATAATTAATTGTATGGGTATTGACTTGAATTATTTGTTAAGGGTTTTCATTTAGGAGCAAATGAGTCTATTATGAAACGTTCGCAAAAATGAAACAAAGACATATTTTTTCCAAGTCTACTTTAGGTTGAAAAACTAAGTCAACTGAATAATATCTAATTACCTTCATTTGTTTTGATATTCAACATTTCCTGTATCTTCAGAGCTTAATTTTCTTAAAAACTTCTGGGTGGAGTTAACAGCGATTGAGTAACAGGTACTACTGGTTTTGGCGATAAATATCAATAAGCATTTCGTTTCTTTTATTCCTATAGACTATACATCATTTTCTTACTTACACAATGCATGGAGACTCACGATAAAAAAAGAGTGATGGCCTATAGAATGCATGGATAAATTATTCATATTCAATTTCATAAAGTAACCTAGTTTGTAGAGTTGAACAAACGCCAAATAACTAAGTCAATTAATTATGACTAGATTAGCTTCATTTGTTATGATAATAGAAATTTATTGTATCTTCAGGGTTTAATTTTCCTATAAATTTCTTGGTGGACCTAACTGCCAGTAAGTAACTGCTACTACCGGGTTGACGATAAATGTTACTAAAATTTTCTTTTCTTTTATTCCTAAAATCTATACATATTTTTCTTACTTACGCGATACATGGAAGCTCACGATTTAAACAAGTGACGGCATAAAGAATGCAGATATAAATATATTTACATATAATTTTACAGGGTGGAAAGAAATACTTCGTGCAAAACAAATCTCGCCCACAAACATCAAGTTAAGCTAGGCACAAGAAGGCAAATACCTTCCCAGATGCCAGGCGTAAGCTTAAATAAGAAATTCCGTGAACAACCCTCACTTAGCTTCATATGAGCATTCTAACAGCTAACACTCCGCCCACTTCTCACAATTAGGTTAAGGCCGGCTTTGTCTTAAAGGGGCTGGTGTTAGCTTCCATCCTTCTGAGGACTCCCCGTTGAGATTGCATCATCTCTTCAAGTTATGATTCCCGCCTGAGATGGGAATTATCTGCTAACTTGTGACGAATGTTCATTTCGAAAAAAATAATTCCCCCCCCCCCCAAAAAAAAATCTAGTTGCGTAAAGGAGCTTCTATTTATCTTTTGTGTAAACAAATGTTACGTGGCCAGGTAGAGTAAATAAGTTTATGCCATATTTTATTTCATTATTAGATTACCATAAAAAGCCTGATAATAATGATAATAATGATAATGATCATAATAATCTTTATATCCTATCAAGTAATTACAACATATTTATTTCTTTCTTGGATACTACTACTACTACTACTACTACTACTACTACTATTATTAATAATAATAATAATAATAATAATAATAATAATAACATAAGCCTTATTGAAATAACCGATGTTTTAAAAACTGATTACTCATGAATAATTGTATGAAAAAGGATTTTCTTCAGGCCTATATTAGTACATTTAGAAAGGCGAGAACTATGATAAAAGAAAGTTTTGATAACAAAGGAATAAGGGAGAAAAATCAATACTCTTACAAGTTATTATATATTTTTTATACAAAAAATTCTATGTATCAGTTTATATATTATACCGAGATTATATGGGACATACCTATACAGACTTTTAAACTTCATACCATAAATGACATACAGTGAAAATTTTTGTTGGATTATGCATACATATTTTTACCTTATTAATGTTGCTTTCAACGTCATTATCTACATGAAAATAAAATTATGAAGCCTGTATCATACAATAGGAATCCCCATCATAATATAATTTATATATATATATATATATATATATATATATATATATATATATATATATTCCTTTTTTTTAAATAAAAGTTTAAAGGAAATTGACCAAACAAGAAAGATTGAAATTAGAATATCCTTTTCTATACATTATACACAATATAAGAATTTTTTTCGAACTAAACCTTCCTGGAAAATAATGATGGGATTAATTTCAAATATCAATGTACGATAAGATAAAAATATATGTTCGGTAATCTACAAACGAAACGAGTCTATGTTCTACACAACAAAACAGCCGCTATTTGGCATCCCTTATTGTAACCTAAGCTTTTGATAAAGGACAACAGTTGGTAGCGTCAACAGAACCGAGCCAGCCTATAAATTATGTCTTTTCCGAACAGCCAACTATCACATATCAGGCTCCATTCCAATCTATAGCGTTCAGCAAACAACCCTTGCCAAGGAAACCAAAAACAATAGCTACGGCATTGCAACATATGAATGTCTTCCTCGTGTGTGAGATATAGGGACATTTTTTTGTGCTTTTATTTTTATATAAACCACTGCATTTAATTGTTTTTACTCTTTCTTCCTATTGGAAATCATAAGAATTATTCCTGGAAATATATTGATGGATACCAAGCAAATACTTCTTGAACTATCTTTATAAGGTTGACTGTAAGGAGACTGATAGCATGAAATATAATATCTTTGAAGCAGATATATAACTAAATAGAATAAGAAAAAATAGAGTATTGATATGGAAGATAAATCGAAGATAAAGTGTTAATTATAAAATATTCATATGCGATTCTTGGAAGTAAATGGAAAGAATTGTGTGTGACATATATGGACCTGGAAAATGGTTACGATAGACTGAGTAGAAAGGCAATATGGAGAGTGTTTTTTATATAGGGTATCAATGCTAAGCCGCTGAGAGTAATTGAGTGTATTTCCAGCAGAAATAAAGTATATTTTGGAATAACAGATGCTGGTAAGATGACATAAAAGACGAGTTACTGAATATTTGAACCAAAAATTATTTTGGAGATACTCTTTATATGATGGGAAGTTGAGACAAAATGTTTTTTGCTATCGAAGCGAAGGAAATGAATAAGTTCAAGCTGTTATTATAAAGTATTAAAACCAAATGTTTAGTGAAATGGGAATTGGTAAGGTTATAAATGTTAAGTTGAGTAGACGTGAAATAATATTACTTAGGGGATGATGTGGTTTTATGAACACAAATTATACATACATACATATACCAAAGGTACCTCCCCCAGTTTTGGGGGGTAGCCGACATCAACAATGAAACAAAACAAAAAGGGGACCTCTACTCTCTACGTTCCTCCAGCCTAACCAGGGACTCAGCCGAGTTCAGCTGGTACTGCTAGGGTGCCACAGCCCAACCTCCCACATTATCCACCACAGATGAAGCTTCATAATGCTGAATCCCCTACTGCTGCTACCTCCGCGGTCATCTAAGGCACCGGAGGAAGCAGCAGGGCCTACCGGAACTGCGTCACAATCGCTCGCCATTCATTCCTATTTCTAGCACGCTCTCTTGCCTCTCTCACATCTATCCTCCTATCACCCAGAGCTTTCTTCATACCATCCATCCACCCAAACCATGGCCTTCCTCTTGTACTTCTCCCCTCAACTCTTGCATTCATCACCCTCTTTAGCAGACAGCCATTTTCAATTCTCTCAACATGGCCAAACCACCTCAACACATTCATATCCACTCTAGCCGCTAACTCATTTCTTACACCCGTTCTCACCCTCACCACTTCGTTCCTAACCCTATCTACTCGAGATACACCAGCCCTACTCCTTAGACATTTCATCTCAAACACATTCAATTTCTGTCTCTCCATCACTTTCATTCCCCACAACTCCGATCCATACATCACAGTTGGTACAATCACTTTCTCATATAGAAATATCTTTACATTCATGCCCAACCCTCTATTATTTACTACTCCCTTAACTGCCCCCAACACTTTGCAACCTTCATTCACTCTCTGACGTACATCTGCTTCCACTCCACCATTTGCTGCAACAATAGACCCCAAGTACTTAAACTGATCCACCTCCTCAAGTAACTCTCCATTCAACATGACATTCAACCTTGCACCACCTTCCCTTCTCGTACATCTCATAACCTTACTCTTACCCACATTAACTCTCAACTTCCTTCTCTCACGCACCCTTCCAAATTCTGTCACTAGTCGGTCAAGCTTCTCTTCTGTGTCTGCTACCAGTACAGTATCATCCGCAAACAACAACTGATTTACCTCCCATTCATGATCATTCTCGCCTACCAGTTTTAATCCTCGTCCAAGCACTCGAGCACTCACCCCTCTCACCACTCCATCAACATATAAGTTAAACAACCACGGCGACATCACACATCCCTGTCTCAGCCCCACTCTCACCGGAAACCAATCGCTCACTTTATTTCCTATTCTAACACATGCTTTACTATCTTTGTAGAAACTTTTCACTGCTTGCAACAACCTTCCACCAACTCCATATAACCTCACCACATTCCACATTGCTTCCATATCAACTCTATCATATGCTTTCTCCAGATCCATAAACGCAACAGACACCTCCTTACCTTTTGCTAAATATTTCTCGCATATCTGCCTAACTGTAAAAATCTGATTCATACAACCCCTACCTCTTCTAAAACCACCTTGTACTTCCAAGATTGCATTCTCTGTTTTATCCTTAATCCTATTAATCATTACTCTACCATACACTTATCCAACTACACTCAACAAACTAATACCTCTTGAATTACAACACTCATACACATCTCCCTTACCCTTATATAGTGGTACAATACATGCACAAACCCAATCTACTGGTACCATTGACAACACAAAACACATATTAAACAATCTCACCAACCATTCAAGTACAGTCACACTCCCTTCCTTCAACATCTCAACTTTCTCACCATCCATATCAGATGCTTTTCCTACTCTCGTTTCATCTAGTGCTCTCCTCACTTCCTCTATTGTAATCTCTCTCTCATTCTCATCTCCCATCACTAGCACCGCAACACCTGGAACAGCAATTATATATGCCTTCCTATTATCCTCAACATTCAGCAAACTTTCAAAATATTCCGCCCACCTTTTCCTTGCCTCCTCTCCTTTTAACAACCTTCCATTTCCATCTTTCACTGTCTCTTCAATTCTTGCGCCAGCCTTCCTTACTCTCTTCTTTCCAAAACTTCTTCTTATTCTCTTCATATGACTGACCCAGTCCCTGACCCCACCTCAGGTCAGCTGCCCTCTTTGCCTCACGTACCTTGCGCTTTACTTCCACATTTTTCTCTCTATATTTTTCATACTTCTCTATACTATTACTCTGCAGCTATTCTTCAAAAGCCCTCTTTTTCTCTTCCACTTTTACCTTCACTCCTTCATTCCACCATTCACTGCCCTTCCTCATGCTGCCTCCAACAACCTTCTTGCCACATACATCACTTGCAATCCCAACAAAATTTTCTTTTGCTAACTTCCACTCCTCCTCTAAATTACCATTTTCTCTTACTCCCACCTCGTCATATGCCATTTTCAACCTTTCCTGATATTTACTTTTTACCCCCGGTTTTATTAGCTCTTCAACCCTCACTAGCTCCCTTTTACATCCACCTACTCTATTCCCCCACTCTTTTGCTACAACTAATTTTCCTTCCACCAAAAAATGATCAGACATACCGTTAGCCATACCCCTAAACACGTGCACGTCTTTCAATCTTCCAAACATTCTTTTAGTTATCAATACATAATCCATTAATGCCCTTTCTACTACTCTTCCATTTGCCACTCTTACCCATGTATACATATCTTTATATTTCTTTTTAAAAAAGCTAGCAATTATTACCATCTCTTGTTCAACACACATATCTACCAGTCTCTCACCACTCTCATTTTCACCTGGTACGCCATACTTCCCAATGACACCTTCTACCTCTCCAGTGCCCACCCTAGCATTTAAGTCACCCATGACAACTACATAATTCCTTCTACCCAGTCCTTCTACACACCTAGTTAATTCATTCCAGAACTCATTCCGGTCTTCTTCACTTTTCTCACTACCTGGCCCATACGCACTGACAAACGCCCAACATTCCCTACCCAACCCAACCCTTACCCTCATTAACCTAGATGATATCTCCTTCCATTCCACTACTTTACCTGTCATCCATTCACTCAGCAATTATAGATAAAGATTTTCGAAAATAGCCCATATATCAGATCTCCCTCTGAAATGAAGAAGAGAAAATAATTCTGGATAAATAACGTTAAAAAAGAGACTAAAAGGAATGACGTTGGTATAAATGGACATTGATGAGCCCTTTGTCCTGCATAGAATGACTAATTATGTTGAAGTATTCCTTTATAGGGAAACCACCTACGATTAAAAAAAAAAAAAAAAAAAACATGTAGTCATATTACTCTTTTGTTGATTTTCCATCGATCTTCCCATTCATGGGAGAAACAGCTTAATGTCCAAAAAACTCTGAATAGCACTAATATTGGATTTCTTATAAGGAATACTCAACAACCAGGGGATATTATATAGGATACATGAATAAAGACTGACTAAGTTAGAACAGGTAATTTGTAAGCGTGCGTGTTTGTGTTTGAAAGATTGTGTTTGAGTGTGTGCGTGTCTGACTCACATATAAACATATGACTTTTGAAGACGATAGATAGCAGACTCTCTGGAACCCATTCGTGTGCAAATTTTATCTCCTATTTACATTTCCAGTCAATTTACCTGTCATTCTTAAAATAGCATATTTAAACTCAGATTATTTAAGATACCTAAAAGATCTCAACTTTTATTTATAATAATATTCAAAGCGTAAAGTCATTATCATATTAGGAATTAGATATCACTGATAATATATCGCGTAAATATATATATATATATATATATATATATATATATATATATATATATATATATATATATATATATATATATATACGTATGTATGTATATATTCATACATATATTTATATATAAAGATATCTATCTATCTATTTATCTATCTATCTATCTCTCTATCTATCTATCTATCTATCTATATATATATATATATATATATATATATATATATATATATATATATATATATATATATATATATATATATATATGTATATATATATACAAGAATCAGAGGGAAAATTTAAATATAAGACTGAATCTATGCTACTCTTTCTTTGCTCCTTAACTGATCAAATTTGTTCCCATATCAAGATTAAGATAATAACACTTCAATATTACCAAATCAAGTTATATCGATTATAGCATTTTTTGTTTTAGAAATTTCTAGAAGTAATAATAGATGATTGAAAGAAAGGGAAAATCATTATTGAGATATATTATTATATAAAAATGAAGAAGGGGATTTTTCTTATAATTTAGGGAAATTACATAAAAATATGAATTTTTGACATTTAATATAAAGGTGAACTAATCTGATACATCAACTAAGAAAATCAGTATGGAAGAGGTTGGGTCATATGATGACCATGGGAATGTATTTAATCAAAAGAGGAATATCATTAGTATGACGATTGAGTAGAAGTGTGATTGATATGTGTTTAGAGCTTTGAAAAACACATGAAGTGAGTTCATAAATTAGTGTGGATTTTGGTGAACAGCGGTATTGATTCATAAAAGGAAGTTGATATAATCTTTATAAAAGGCAGTTATAGGAAAATATGGCTATAGTTCTAGTAAAGAAATAAACAATGCATGATATATATATATATATATATATATATATATATATATATATATATATATATATATATATATATATATAAATATATATATAAGAGAGAGAGAGAGAGAGAGAGAGAGAGAGAGAGAGAGAGAGAGAGAGAGAGAGAGAGAGAGAGGGAGGGAGAATGAGCTATGTATGTAAAATAGAATTTCAAGACCAAAGTAGAAAAGGTAACCATTAATTACGGCCTTTAGCATTAGAAAAGGATCTAGGTTGAATTTGGGTTATGTATTTTTTACTATTGTTGCGTGTATTGACTGAAGATATTATAAATCCTTCCTTTGAATATCCTTGTATCAACCTGACCTGTATATTGAAAAAGAGGAAATAAGAAAACAGTAGAAAAGGACCTAAAAGTGCCAGAGATCTTTCAAATAAGGTCGGGTAACTGCAAATATGGGATATATTAAAGTTATGCTATAAAGCAAATCAGTTTCAATATAAATGAGGCCTAGATTCAAAACATACACATAATTCCGAATACTTTGGCTCTACCTTAAACCTTGGGGGAGGGTGATAAACTTTGTTTCAGATTGAAATAGAAGCACCATGGTAAAACAATGTCAACTGATATTTAATGTGAATGTTAATTTTGCATTAAAAAAAAAAAAAGATATTGGGAAAGAAAACCAGAAGCTAGAGTGATCAGAATTGAGGATGATAAGGTGAACTTTTGAGATTTTGTCCATTGAGAGGGTAAAAAAGTGCGTTATTTTGACATGGGAAAATGAAGTAAAATAAATGGGTAAAAGGTAGGGAAAAGGCCGTTCGTATAATATATTAAAAGTGAACGACCAATATAGAATAATATGATTACATAGCATAGTTAGGTGAAAGCTGATTTGGAAAATGGTTAGAAGCATGAAGATATCTCTCTCTCTCTCTCTCTCTCTCTCTCTCTCTCTCTCTCTCTCTCTCTCTCTCTCTCTCTCTCTCTCTCTCGTGAAAGGAATCATTTAGTGTTAAAATATTCTCCCGATATTTTTACCTACATAAAGTTTTATGTAACTGATAACTTTTTTCTGTATGGCCAGTATTGCTTTTCACAATTCCTTTTCCTTCGATTACTTGCAAAAAAAACTGTGCCTTTTTGTTTATAAATCCAATAAAATACTTTTTATGTTTCTATCACGCCACATCATACTCTTTCTCACTAGAGATACACAATAACACAAGCAAACACACCATCTTTCCTCCTGTGGCTCTTATTAGAAAGCATTAACAACCACAAATGTCTCTCATATTCCTGTAGAATTTTCTTCCAGGCGTAATAATCGTATTTACCAGACTCACTGTGGGTCTGATATATCGCTCAAGACGTCGCAATAGGACCAGATAGAATTCAGTTTTTCCTTCTTGCTCGGATGGGGGAACCATCTTTCAATTTCACGAAATTAAGAACCATCATTCAATTCCAGGCAATTTGAGCTTTCTGCAGAAATCTCTTTTGCTAAGTTTTCTTCCGGGAATTTGGTGCAGCTTGTCATCGCTGATGGGAGTTTCCCTCGCGAAAAGTCATTAAGGGATTGGTTATTTGATTTTCTTTTCGTTACAAGCTCTATTTAACAAGGTCACACACTTGCAATTTTTTTACATAAGCTAAATTCCATCTAATTTTATCATTAAAGTTACGATTTCAATATCGTAAGCATAGTGTTTCAACAGGCTGGCACAGGTACAAATAGATTATCTTAAAACAAAAATTACTTCATATGCAATTAGTAAATTCACGTTTTTATCGATAATGTAGATGTACCTAAATAATTCCTTAACTTTCGTTTTTTTTAGATATATCATATGAGGAATGCTATCGCATAAAGAGACATAAAAGAAAAAGAAAAGAAAAAAAAAGGGAAATCTGTTTTCTTGGTATACTTGTCTGTAATTTCAGCCTTGAAAAATTACATTGATAAGAGTTATAAGAGAGTGAATACATTAGAATTAAATACAGATGACATATTGCCCATCATATTAGCAGTTATTAAGAATTAAATAAAGTACATTGCATGTTATAGGTTAGTATTACTCATTATCAACGTAATGAGGATTTGATTACTACTATCACTTTGATATCTAGGAAATATTGCATATGAAGTCAATTCGTATCCAATCATGCTTACTTTACTTACTTTGATGGCTGCTTTTCCGGTCCCATACAGAAGGGGAACCCCACTCTCTAAATGTCCTCCATTGTCGCTTTACCTTGTTCGTTCAGAGTATTTAACATTTCATATCATATATTGTTCATTTACTGTTAAATCGTTACTTACAAAAGACTCATGAAATAAGAAAGTCTTCAGTTTCCTCTTGAAAGCCTCAATGTCTTCAATCATTCAAATATCTCGTGAGAGCTTATTATATAATCTCGGGCCGCATATTTAATGGCTCTGGAGCCTAAAGTTGACGTATATCTAGGTTCCAACAGTTTGAAGCCATCTATAACTATTCTCGTGCCGACACGATTTGTTAGCTGTGCAATGTGTAGCAATTCTTTTAAGTATTTTGGACGCCGGTGTAAAGGATTCAAGTTACCCCCCGTTTCAAATTACCCCCCGGTAACTTGAAACCGGTTTCAGATTACCGGGAGGGGGGGGGGGTAGTTTGAAACCGGTTTCAAGTTACCCCCTGTGTTTTCAAGTTACCCCCTCATCAGAATGATAAATAATTCATGTGACATCGCAAATATGTATCATGTATTTATTGTTGGCTTCGCAGCAGTAGGAAAAGTAGTTTAATCTGGTATTTAAGACCAAAAATTGTGTATTAGTGAATTATATGACACGTTAAAAGTCACAGACTGTAATTCAAGGTTTTGTGATAAAGGCGAGGTAAAATTTTATTTTATTTCTGTTCGTGTGATTGTAGATATTTTCGTATTTAAGACCTAAAGTGTCATATAATTCCCTAATTCACAGTATTTGAAGTTACAGACTTTCATTTAAGGTTTAGTGATCACGGCGAGGTAAAACTTTATTTAATTTCAGTGTGCGCGTGATTGTCGAGATTTCATTTTTTTTTCTATCTTTTATAGATTTTATCATGTGCTTTAGTTGCATGAGCTTCGGGCGGCAATATGCCTAGAGAAATTGACACAAAAATCACTCAGAATATATGGTGTTGATTATTTTATTATTTATATATATATATATATATATATATATATATATATATATATATATATATATATATATATATATATATATATATATATATATATATATATATATATATGTATATATATATATATACATATATATATATACATATATATATATATATATATATTTATATATATATATATATATATATATATATATATATATATATATATATATATATATATATATATATATATATATACACGTCTTTTGAACAGGATAATAGTTAACAAAATTAATGAGTAGTTGGAGTTCGTTGACATTCATGACAATCAGGGCTGACTTGGGTCCTGTCAACGGACGGTTTCTGCAAGAGAACGTGCAGTCTGTTTATCGGTCCTGGTGCGCTTCTTGGGTGGAGCCAAGGCCAATAGATAGAGGTCGGTCGGACAGGGGATTATCCATGACTCACCCTTCAGGACTCGTCAAGCTCGCCACAATCAAGGCCTTCGCCACAATTGACCCTGCCCAGTCATACAAAACCTTTCGTAGCGGTCAGTTACCTTGTTACAACCAAAGCTATATTGTCTCTATTTACAACGGAAGCAGTCACTTAACCGACAATGCCAAATAACTGTTCTGTTTATGGATGTCTGAATACCAAGAGAAAAACAAAAGGCAATGGTATTAAGTATTTTACGTTTCCTAGAGACAAAATTTTCTGTGATAAGTGGATACATGTGTGTTGCCGGTCTGATGAAATCAATCTAAAACATGCAGTGGTGTGTTCAGCTCATTTCACACCAGAGGACTACATTGATGATATGAAATCAAGGTTGCTGAATATTGAGAGCCCTAAAAATATGAGGTTATTGAAGAAAACCGCTGTCCCATCTGTACATATACCAAAAGGTGAGTTAATTTCATGTAATGAAGGTAACTGAAATCCCACCTAAAAAATTGCATTGCCTCCGAAATTTATGTTATTTTCTCTTATTGAAAGAGTTCATTCTATACGAGATTTCAGTTATTTTTCAAAACAAATTAGCCTATTCTCCCAGGTTACCTTGGCGATATAATTGAAAATTTGAGAACGAATTACATCATACATGCATGTGGGTTTGTGTGTTCTGCCTTGTTATATATTTCGTCAAAAGGTAAATCTTATCCTCTCTTTATTTGATTTTGTTCCAGAGAGAACACAGATGGAATCATCAATAGCTAGAGAAGAGAGGTCAAAGAAACGTATTCAGAGACAAACATTGCAAGAGATATTCAGTAAAGAGGAGGAAATGTGTAATGCAGAGCAAGATGGTGCCATTGAAATCACTATAGGAGAAAATGGAAACTTAGATGAACCATGTGTGATAGAAAATGATAATAAGGAAGAGCAAAAAAATGAAGTATTACAATTATGGGAACAGTTGAAACAGGTTAAGGAAGAAAATGCAAGATTAAAGGAATACATAAGTGTTTTAAATGAAAATGTTATGAAAACTATTAGAAACGTAGTGATTAAAAGAACAGAAATTATTCTAGAGCCATTATTTAGTAAAACTCAAATAAAAGCAATTATAACAAAGAAAAGGGTAAGCGAATGGTACAGTGAAGACATTGCATCTGCTTTAACTCTAAGAAGCATAAGTTCCAAATGTTACAAGTATCTGAGACTTAAGAAGGGGTTTCCATTGCCTTGTGAAACTACATTAAAAGAAAGAGCGAGTAGATTCTTGTGCGAGCCTGGGATTTTGACAAGTGTTTTGACATTATTACGTGCTAAAGCTGAAACTTTTACAGTAAATGAAAAATAGCGGTATTAAGTTTGGATGAAATGTGTATCAGTAATGAATGGTGCTATGATAAGGGTATGGATGTATTGTATAAGCCGCACAACAGTGTCTTGGTTTTTATGCTACAAGGTCTTGTAGGGAAGTGGAAACAACCAATTTATTTCAACTTTGATGAGACAAATCTCAAGCCGTTACTATTAGAAATCATAATGTATGTTGAGGCTGTTGGTTATCCCATTGTTGCCATTGTTTCTGACATGGGATCAGCCAATCTTCGCATGTGGAAAGAATTTGGCATTGATCCTCTTGTCAATGGGATTTCATTCAAGAACCCATGTGCTGACAGGGAGATATATGTTTTTGCCGACGTTCCCCACTTGATTAAATTAGTCAGAAATAACTTCATTGATTCAGGCTTTTATGTAGGCAGTGATTTTATTAATGACACAAGTATCCGTGAAATGTTGTCAAAATCTAATACAGAATATGGACTGGCTTATAAAATTAATGAACTTCATTTATCTATTAATGGACAGCACAGTATGCTGTGCAGTTATTATCCTCATCTTGTGCTAGTGCTTTAAGGTATTTGGGAAGTAGAGGTCTGTTGAACTGCAATAACTGGCAAGCTACCTCTGATTTTCTCTCACTGATCAACGACTGGTTTGATATAATGAATTCAAGCAACATGTATGGCGATATACCAGCGAGAAATGGCTTTGGGATCAATAAAGTTATTCAATTAAATACTTTGGAAAAGGTTATAATGGTAATGACTTCTTTAAAAGTAAAATCTCAAAAATTAAGGTGTCTATACAAATTTCAGAAGGGCATAATTCTTTCAAGTAAATCTGTTATTGGTCTTTCTAATATGGTTAAAGATGTTTTTAATGTAGATTATATCATGACTCAAAAGCTGAATCAAGACTGTGTAGAACATCTGTTTGGTTGCATAAGGCAAATGAAGGGCACATACGATCACCCCAATGCTGTTGAATTTAAGTTTAGACTGAGGTCATTGATTCTGGGGAAAGATGTAAAAATAATTAGTGAAAAAACGAACATCATTGCAAAGGGCAACAATTATGATATGTTGATAAATCAATCTGCATGCAATTCCAAATACAGTGATGATAGAGAATTAGCATTAATACTGTACTTGACCAGCTCATTGTTTAAAGATTTAGATTCTGAATGCCCCTCAGAAGATATAAACAATCAAATTCTAGATAAAGAAAACGAAAAAACGGCTGTCACTGTAATTGAAGATGAAGCTCTTAAATATATAGGTGGTTATATTGTAAAAAAGTTTTCTACAAAATATCCACAATTAGGAAGACAGATGAAAGAGTGTAAAAATTCAAATGAATCGTGGATTGGGATAGTAAACCGAGGTGAATTGTACATACCATCAGATGAATTTTATTCTCAATTAATTGTGCTACGAGAAGTTTTCAACACAATCCACGGTTCATCACTTTTAGAAGGGAAATCGTGCAAAAAATCTCTTGTTGCTGAATTGCAACGATCAGGAGTAAAGGTCCCAGACGACATTGAAAATGATCAGGGAGATGCCAGAAAAAAAATTAAAGTTAAATATTTAGATATGTTTAAATAGTTTTTACATTTCAGGATGTTCAAGCAATGAATTTTTATATTTAAAGTTAAATATTTAGATATGTGTAAATAGTTTTTATTTATGATTATATTCAAGTGTGTACATATTATTTTCATTAATAAAAGTTACAACTACAACCGAGTTTCCTTCAATTCTCACTGATGAATTCACACTGCTGTACTGTCTACAGTAATATTATTTTATCAATAAAATTATTTAGGCATTCTCAGAATTTTCTGATAACGGAAGTATCAAATTAAGTAGTCAAGAGGAAGAATAATTCAAAGGAAATAACAATAATGCCTTAATATACAAAGCCACGGCCTAACAGAGAATCACCAGTTGGAGCCGGAGTGACGTCACAGTCAGCCAGTGGCGGGAAGATGACAGTTCTGTCCGACCGACCTCTATATATTGGCCTTGGGTGGAGCAGCTGGGTCGTCGGTCTGGCGCTTTGATATCATCTGTGGTTCATTGTACCTCACCAAATTGGTACCGTTGACCTTTTTCTTCAGTTCGACGTTGTTGTTTGATAGCTTATATGTTTTCTTTCCACACACACCTGAGACGACGTATGGCCCAGTGCGCCGTTCCTGGAAACGGCCACCTTTCCTGTCAACTCTAACAAGATTTTTCAAGAGGACTTTGTCCCCTACATTGTACGATGTGTGTTCGCGCCGTTTGTTGTACTGCATTTTCTGCGTCTTGTGCGGTGTTGATGTTTGCTGTAACCTTTGACAACATCCTGTCTCGAATCGATGTCATGGCATCAACGGTCGCAGCAATCGTAGCTGCTTGGCAGTCGTCCGGATTCTCCTCGATGACCTCGTCGTCACGGGGCTGACAGTGTTGTAGCTCAACTGGAAGGACGGCCTGCCGATTGTAGACTACCTTGAAGGGAGTAAGCTTTGTCGGGGCGTGTATTGACGTTCGATATGCGAAGAGTACTGCATGAATACAGTCTACCCAGTTATCACGGTTCTCAAGGCATTTGACGAGAGAATCCTTGATGGTCCGGTTATAGCGTTCGACGAGGCCGTTGGCTTGAGGATGGTAGGCGCTAGTAATGTGCTGCTTCGTGCCTGTCATGTCATGTAGAGCAGATAATACCTGATTTACGAATTCACGTCCTTGATCGTTGATCTGGATGTTGACACACCCATGACAGCAGATGATTTCTTCGAGCAGGAGTTTTGCAACGCTCTCGGCTGTGTAGTCTTTAAGAGCACTTGCCTCTGGCCATTTTGAGAAATAGTCCAGGGCGACAACAACACAGCAGTATCCGTCTCCTGTCTTGGGCATGTTAGTGATGTCGACGCCGATTTGCACCATTACCTCACTCGGGACAGGCACAGGATGCAGTTCACCAACTTCCGTTTGCTGAAGGGGGTTTACTTTCTGGCATCTGTCACATGCCGTGACAAAATCACGGACATCGGCACTCACGTTTTTCCAATAAGAACGTTCCAGGATCTTTGCTCTGGTCTTGTGTATGCCGACGTGACCGCTCATACAACGTCGCCGTGTCGTTGGGTTGACAAGGAGTTCTACATCACCAGCGTCAGACGTAGATGATGATCTCACAGTTCTGCGGTGGTAGTACAGCTAACCACAATTAGATGAGTATTTTTTTGCTAGTCTTCGTATATTGGCTTTTTCGTTTTTCGAAGCCCCGTGTGGGTAATAAGAATTAACTACATATTCAAAGATGATGTCGAGGTTGTCGGATTTCCGTTCAGCAGCCATGCTGACGACCTTTGGACAAATGATACTGATATTTGGTTATGTTGTAACACAGAATCATCCAACCATAACGTAATAAATTTTATAATCAAACATTCACAAGATTTATTTATATATCAGAATTACGAAGAAAATAAATACATATATACTTTTCGTTATTTAGTAGAAAATAGAATATACTACATATCTATATACATAATATATATATTTTAAGTAAAAACAAATTATCTAACAAATAAAAAAAACAGCTTGGGATAGTCTCGACTTGAACGAATATTTTTTGACAAAACTTCTTTACTTGAACATATTATGACAAAAGTCTTTACTTCAACAAATATTTTATGACAAAAAAAAAATTCTTTCAAAAGATGATCTTAATTTCTTAGAATTCGCTTTGTGCTGGTATCTTTTTTTATCTATAAGTTTTTTATTATCTAAATCGCAGATTCTGAAGAAAATACTGATTTTAGCAAAGATTTCTAAATAACTTAAGCATATGAGGTGTATCTGCAAAAACAAACATTTCTCTATTTTCTGTTGAGTGTTTTAAGTGAAATTCTATTCGAGTTGATCGGGTTTATACAAAAATGCTTCCATATTCTCATATTAGAAGGTCCTAGGCCACAAACAATAGCATCAATGAATTAATTGATGGCTCAGCTGTGCTCTTTAAGTATTTTGGAGGAACTCCACGTATCTGGGACTTTACATCATCTTCAAATTGTTGGAAATGAAGAGAACAAACTCGGGCATGTTTTACGTTACTTTAGTCCAGGCGTCTGCAGCGAATTACCCAGGTGAGAGGTTCCATTGAATAAACACAAAAATTTCACAAAATATGAAATCGGGAAGAACTACACACGCACTATAATTACCTGTTAATGGCGATAGTGTTGAACGACTGTAGGGACTCAGGAGTCAGGGCGGGTAGGCCTATACTGTTTTGCTTGATTGCCGTGAGCACACTGCAGCAGAGTCAAGTTTAGTCAAGTTGGGTCAACTGGAGCTATACTGTCTATTGCAAAATTGAAAGAGAAAGTAAGAAATGTAGACACCAAAATATGGAAGTCGGAAATATAAGAGAAAGAAACACTAAGAATATATAAGCATTATAAGAAAGAAATAGAAGTTAACTGGTTTAATAAAACGTTAAAATCCAAGCTGTTGATAAAGGCAAGAACAGACACTTTAGATCTAAATTGGAGAGGCAGATACAAAAATAAAGATACAAAATGTATGTGTGGCCATGAAGAAGAAACATTGGTACACTTTATATATTACACTGCAAGATGTACACGGAAACAAGCGAATTACCCAGGTGAGAGGTTCCATTAAATAAACACAAAAATTTCACAAAATATGAAATCGGGAAGAACTACACACGCACTATAATTACCTGTTAATGGCGATAATGTTGAACGACTGTAAGGACTCAGTAGTCAGGACGGGTAGGCCTATACTGTTTTGCTTGATTGCCGTGAGCACACTGCAGCAGAGTCAAGTTCAGTCAAGTTGGGTCAACTGGAGCTATATTCTTCTTCTTCTTGGGGTATTGAAGCCAACACTTATTGTTGGCACGGGCCTTTCCCTTGGTTGGCCCGTATATATATGTCTCCCGAGAGAACTAAGGCCGATAAAATCTTTATTGTTAAGGAAAATTTGACTTTGCCGATCTGAGTAAGCTTTAAGTTAATCCTCTGTCATTTATAAACATCTGGTGTTGAGAGGACCCTTCATCGGTAAAGGATACTAAGCCAGGAACGCTAATCCAGGTGTCTGTGACTTATCGCATTTATATCTTTCAAGGACACACTTCTTGAAAAACATTTAAGAACACATACCATCATTTAGCATCACACACAAATATGAGGATAATGTACGGTATATCTTTTTCTATAATGTATGGTATATCCTTTTCTATATTAAACGGTATATCTTTTTCTATAATTAGTTAAGCACCGTATATTACCTGGCATGCTCTTTCAAATGAACAGTTATAATACCAACAATAGATTTTTGCTTCCAAAAAAACACAGTAGAAATCATGACAAACATTCAGTTTTGCACAGAAATATCAAGCGAATGAATGTACGGTATGTGTATTTCTATAATAAATAAGGCAATACATTAACTGGCCTTATCTTTCAATTAAACACAAACTATGACGCATCTAACTGTATACAAAACAATTATTGAATAAAAAACAAAGATAGATATTACCCGTAAAAATATTTGAAATCAAAACCATCATAATGATGAACCCTGTTTTAGCATTACATGGCAAAAAATATTTACCAAATTAAATATTAAGAAAAAAAATGGGAAAATGATAATGAAATTGTTAAATTTGGAATTGACCAAACAATAAAACGTGTCACAGATGCAGCCAACTTATAAAAAACGACTTTGTTTCAGATTTGCAAGGTAAACTGGGTCAAGGGTATTAAGCATACTGATAACATTATAAAGGAAGACATGAAAATGGTCTGAATGAACTAATTTATGGAATCTTTTGTGATAGCACTAACTTCATCTGACGAAGTCACCATAACCACGTTTGCGAATATAACCTTTGTTGTAAAGAAATTAATTTTGTCGATTAATTAAATAAATTCTAAAACAATACAATCACCTACGTAAATATACCATATTAAACATAGTTAATTAAATCCTTTGTAAAGAATCCTGTCTTTTAATAATCAATCAGAATTGAGAATTGAATTCATTTGATATCAAAATTAAGATTATTTCTGTTAGTATGATAATCGTTTTATAACAATTTTGCTATTTGTTATATTTAAGAGTTTCAACTTGTCACCACGTGGTTGCAAACAAAAAGAACGAAGGAAACAATTTAGGGAGAGTATCAAATTAAAGGATTATATTCTTAGACCGTTCAAATCCGGGTGAATGACTTATTAGTTGACCCTTTTCTCCTATTCTTGGCTCGCCCATAGATTAAAGCGGCTAAGTCAGGTTTGCTTTGAAAATGACCCAAGAGAACTGGCAATGCCGCTATTGGGCTCCGAGTTTGCTCTTAAAATGGTTTGACCATACCCATAGTTGCAATATAACAATAGAACTCCTTATGCCCATATATCTCTTTGTTTATTCATTTATTCTGTCACTGATAATGCATAGTAACTTCGTAGTATTTGGATACTATATACGTAAAAAATAAAAGCTCAAATATAAATTACCAACATGCATGTCGTCGTGCAGACAGAATTAACGTTGTGTAAGCTACTGTAAGCTCGATTCATTTTAAACCAGAGGACATTAAAGATGGTATGAAGTCTCGATTACTAGGTATTGCTGTTTTGTCATTTGATGAAATGAGTAATAAGAAAGAATGGAGCTATGACAAAGGGGCAGAAGTGTTCTATAAACCGCATGGAAATGTACAGGTGACTATTTGGCGAGGTCTTTTTTTTCTTTATGATAAATTTCAGGTAAAATTCTTAAACATTTTATGACACCGTTTTTCAGTAATTTTCCATTTCGAGATCAACAACAGAGAAAAAAAAATCCATACACGAATCCATCACTTACTATTCTGTAAAATGGTTTAAATAGGATTTGAATTAGTCCATGATAACACACAGCTGCCTGCCTTTAGGCTAAAATCAGTAACAACAGTTGTGAGATTAACACAAGCTGTGTTCAATGTCATCCATAGAGGGCTATAAAGTGTAACGACTTTTCCGTAGTCCAGGTGTTTTCGTACACAAACAACCAATGTAAGTACAGTAGAAGCAAACAGCATGTACTGTAATACGTTTTATTAAAATTGTTATAATTGCTTACAATCTTGCTTTATTAAAGTGTCAATTATTTATAGATATCATGAATGATATAGTATATACAACATACATACAAATACATATACATGTATTATATATACACACACACACACACATATATATATATATATATATATATAAATATATATATATATATATATATAAATATATATATATATATATATATATATATATATATATATATATATATATATATATATATATACTGTATATATATATATATATATATATATATATATATATATATATATATATATATATATATATATATATATATATATATATATATATATATATGTATACATATATACTTATGATCAATATGTTGATTATACCTTATATAATATTTGCTTGCAATATAATTATGAAATATTTCAAATAATGGAAAAAATAACCGTTAAAATCAAATTTCACCTCGTCTTCCTGTCTCGGTCAAGTATGTGCCAATGACTGATAATGGAATATCCGACATTTATTAGCTAATATATAAACATAAGACGGATAAAGGCTGGATATTATTAAACGATACCAATAGGTGAAACAGTACATGTATATACATATTACCTAATGATTGTGTTGACCCTGATCAAAAGCAATTTATTAATATTCATAAATGATGAGATCCTGCGCAAAAACGAGGGGGGTAATTTGAAACCAGGGGGGGGGGGGGGGTAGCATAAAACCGGTTTCAAATTACCCCCGGGGGTAGCTTGAAACCGGTATCAAGTAGTTTGAATCCGGTTTCAAATTACCGGCGGGTAAGATTTGGAGGGGGTAATTTGAAACCGGTACACCTGTTCAGAATTCTTGGTGGGTTATTGTACATATTTTAAATTCAAATCTCACTTTAATCGGCAGACAGTGCAAGTCGATTAGTATTGGGGTGATCCTTTCTCTAGGTGGGACACCTTTTATCAGTCTTGCTCCTCTGTTTATTATGTTTTGTAATTTCTTAAGTTGCACATTTGGTAAATTGTAGTAGATAGAGTTGAAGTAGTCAATCCTAGTAATAACACAATTTATCACAAGTTTCTTTACAGAATTTTCGTCCAGGAACTTTTTTATAAACTCCATATGTCTTAGATGATAACCAGAAGTTTTTATTTCACTATTTATTTAGGCATCTAGATACAGGTTACAGTCAAGAAATACACCTAGATCTCGAACTTTACTAGATATCGGCACCGATTCATTATTTGTGTTCATTTGAATATCACTTAAGTTTTTCCCGCTGTTTCTCTTGCCCATCACCATTAATTCAGTTTTGTTCTCATTTAATTATAGTTGTTTAAATGTCATCCATTCTCTAACACCATCATGGATTCGGTTTAGAGTTTCAGTAGTGTCATGTATATCATTTATGGAGAAGTAAAATTGTGCGTCATCTGCAAATAGTTTAAACTTCACGCCATGCCTTTGTAGCGTTTTCGATACACCAATAGTACAGATGCAGAATAAGATTGGGCCAAGTACACTCACCTGGGGTACCCCTCTGTTTAAGGGTTCATATGATGAATAAGTCTCCAATATGTACACAGTAATTTCTACCTACCAAGTAGTCTTTTAGGTATTCGAAGGCTTGATCTTCAACGCCGATGGACCGTAGATCATTTAGTAGCAATTCATGCACCACTGTATCAAAAGCAACACCAAGATCGAGCAGTATTAAGACCCCACATTTATTTTCATCCATCATTTCTAGCATATTATTTACAACAGAGCAGATGGCTGTGTCCGTAGAGTATAGTTTTCTGTAAGCAGATTGGTTGTCAGGCAAAGCTTCTATTACTTCTAAGTGGCTGACTATTTGTTCAAGAATTACATATATTCAAGCCCCTCTGAGACAAAGGATAAATTTGAAATAGGTCTAAATGAGTTTAATTCCTGGTAGTTCAGTGCATTTTTCAGAACTGGTGTGACTATAGCCATTTTCTCAGATTTAGGAAACTTACATTCATCAATGCTTGCATTTGCTATTCTCATTATAATTTCGGCTAGACTAGAAAAGACTCTCTCTCCAATTACTTCAGATATTGGCATAGGATCGACCGCACAGTTTGTTTTCTTTGCTCTCTAGATAATTTTGGTGATATCATCTTGTATTATGTTGTTAAATCGTATTAATTTTGTCTGTGTGCCTGGTATCTCTTTAATCTGATGTTGAGTATTTACAAATGACCTGGTTATGTTTCCAATTATGTTTTTAAAGAATACTAGAAAACTATTTGCTAGTTCTTGGTCACTGTATCCATCAGATAGAAGCTTTTACATTTCCCATTATACTATTCAATAGACGATATAACTTATTTAGGTCTGCTGCTGCTTCGAGGATCTTTCTCTTATAGTATTCGCCTTTTTTCCTTCTAAGTAGGTACTTATATTGATGCGCAACAATTTCTACCCGAGTACTTTCAGTTTTTAACCTATTCCACTTTCTTTCTTTACGTCTTTTTCCCTCTTTTTTTACCAAAGCCTCTCCATCAAACCAAGGAGATCGGTCTTTTACAGTCATAGTCTTTTCCATCCGTGGGCACATGGTATCATATTCACTTTTACTCACTTTATTGTAAGTGGTCATAAGACAGTTAGCACAACCGGCTTCTAACAGACGTTGGTCATTATGATCACAGGGAATATTGATAACATCATTTATTTTCTTTGTATCTTCTTCAATAAGTTTGTGTACTGGGGAGATAGTACATTTCTCTTCGACTTCTATATCAGATACAATATTATTCATGTCATCACTTATAACGAAGTCTAGCGTATGCCCAGTTAAAGTAGTTGTGCAATCGACATTACTCACTAGTCGATATGATTCTAGTAACTCACCAAATGCCAAAGCGTCAGGATTTGATGCATCATCCATCCAAAAATTTAAGTCTCCACAGATAACTAATTCGTTTTTCTCCATGATGATCATCTCAATGAGAGCCCAGAATTCGTGAAAAATTATACTAGAGTTTGTTCTAGCAGGTTTATAGATTATTACAAATGATATTCTTCTATTTTTGGCGTAAATTGTATTTCTATATATTCAAAGTTTGTTACACTAATTCTTTTCAACGTTTTGAGATTTGAGTAACTTTTATGAATAAAGAGTCTGACACCCCCACCAGATCTACCTTCTCTCGGTATGTGAAAGAAGGCATGTGTGGGGGGCGTCATTTCAGTGATCTTTGCCTTGTCCAAGTTGTTTAGCCATGTTTCAGATAATGCTAGTATATCTAAACATTTCTCGTTTATCAATTCTTGAATTTGTAAAGTCTTATTACCTACAGATTGTATATTTACATAAACACAGTTTATGACATCCCTAGTAACCATGATCAGTATTTTCCGCTAGTCTTTTCAATTTCAAGTCAAAAGCATTGCAGTCTCTAGAATTTACTGTATGGTCACTTGGTCTGTTTAAATTTGTGCAGTTTATACACCTTGATACTTCCGAATTACACTCCCTGGTGGAGTGTCTCCCTTAACATTTCCCGCAGACTTTATCTTCATTCTTAAACTTGCAATGTTCTTTAAAATGTCCATAGCTCTGACAGGGGTAGCAGGTGATCACGTGGTACCTAACACGTATGTTATAGATACCCCATCGTAACGAAACTTTGTCACCATTATTATGAATAGCCCTCTGAACTTCGGGATCACATTTCACCACATGGTGGGTGGTCCCCCCGAGGCATTTTTCTTCAGGACTACACTTATCTTATCTTCTGTATTTTGGATATGATCCAGGCAACTATTTCTTTGAATCAAAGCATTTACTACATCATCTTCATAATTGTATATATTGCATATCATTATTTTTTGTTTTAGTTTTCCGATTTTTCTCGTTTCAATGTCAGCTACCAATGTCTGAATTTTGTTTGCCGCCTCTTCTCTGATCATATTGTTTGCAAAGTTCACAACAACATTTCCATTCGTAGTTGACCTCGTATTGAGTATAGGAATGTCTTTAAGTGCTTGTTTAACCTCACGTTTTCTTTCAGTTATTTTAGTTGTTGTATTAGTTGATTTAATTATCAGCAGATTTTTTTCCTTGACTTTGTCAGCAAATGTTGGTATCTCCGGTTTTGGGTCTATCAATGTTTGAAGTGTTGCTTTACTTGATTCCATATTCATGGAAAGAATGTTAACTTTCTCAGTGAGGTCGGTGATATGGGTGGAATTTGCTGCGTCTGCACCAAGGTTCGGAAGATTGTTTTCCAAGTCTTCTATTTTCGCATCTTGTTCGTTCAGGGACAGATTACTCATGTTTAAATCTTCCTTTAATTTTGATATTACTAAATTGTTTTGTCTGGTATAACCAATCTAGGTTATTCCGGTCAATCTCACTGATGCCTTTCACTATATGCACGCATCTCTTATGGTAGGGTCTATTCCATTCACATACTATCCATTTTTTCCGTTCTCCATCCGTTTCATTACATTTAAAGCAGATATAGTTAGGAGCAAAAATGATGTACTGTTTCTAATCACTTAAGTTTTTCCATAAGATTAACTAATATTTTTTCAATGATATTCTAAGCGAGAAACACAAAGTTAAAACATGACTCATGGCATGAATAGCAGAGCTCGACACAACACGTCCACACTCTAACACTGACAAAACTTCAAAAACTAAATAAAGGACTCTAATTACTGATGCTTCGTCTGACAAACTGTGGATTTCATAATCTAAATAAGCGAAACATTAAGTATAACATAGAGAAGCTCGGTTTACTTTAATGGCGCAGTCTTTGATGGAGAGGGACCATGTTCTCTTGTATTGAGTGTCCGAGGCGATAATTAGACCCATGTCTATAGGAATTGTGGATAGGATATTCCTTATCAATTTCCGGGTGAAGAGCGTTCGTTAAGGAAGGCCGAGAAGACAGAGCTTATTCTGAAGGGAATAGTTATCGATATGATTGGATTTACTCTTTTCTTTTAATAGAGAAAAAAATATTTAGTTTTCAGTAAAATTAGCAATATTTGATTAAGAACATAAATACACATCTATATTTCATGTATGTCTGATTTGTTTCCATGTTGTTATTTATCTTGAAATCTTTGGGGAAATATTCATTACTTGTCATATAAAGTTTATTCATGTCATTTCCAAACTAGAATATTTTCCCTTTGTGATCCGATCTTGGAATCGTTATAGGTTCCCAATTGTCTCTAAGTAAAAATGATTTGTCAACACCAATTAAACAGACAATATATAGAGGATAGGTGTCTGTTGTCGGAAGGGAGAATTTCCGTCTTAGCCTGGCTCTGTCTGACCTCTGGTATTCTTACGTTTTTCCTATCTCCTCTGGATGGGCAATCGTCAAGTTTCTAGAAATATTTTCTATATACTTCATCCTGACTGATTTCTTATAAATAACCACTCCTCTATAGCCAAAATAAATTCTTGACCAGGTATTCTTACACAATCTGGTTCTGTTGTAAATCATAAAACAAAAGGATGGCATGATGCACATATGAACACACAAATATATATATATATATATATATATATATATATATATATATATATATATATATATATATATATATATTTATATGTATATATATACACGTGTATATACACACACCTATATATATATATATACATATGTGTATATATATACATATATATATATATATATATATATACTGTATATATATATATATATATATATATATATATATATATATATATATATATATATATATATATAAATATATATATATATATATATATATATATATATATATATACATATATATATATATATATATATATATATATATATATATATATATATATATATATATATATATATTTAATTTTTTTTCTTTGCAATTTTTTCATTTTTATAAGGAGCAGGGCTTCCTGACTTAATTCCTCTAACTGCCACAATCAAACATATTGTCCTCTGAGAATTACTTGTCTCACAAATCTTTAGGGATGTCCATCTACCTTCACTTCAACCTTCCTCTCACACGCCCCTACCCCAGACATCTCCATTAACATCAATCTCATTCTTACATGTGTGTCATTCTTTAACATCACATGACCATCATACCGCAGTCTTCTTAGATAGTAAATTCGATAATATATAGATTAACCGTAACCAAATATTATTTTTAATATCATTTATTGCTAAGCTACATACCTAGTTGGGAAAGCAGAATGCTATAAACCTAGGTGCTCCAACAGAGAAAATAGCTTAGCTAGAAAGGGAAACAAGGAAGAATTAAATATTTCATGATCATTACCATTATAAAATATTTTCTATATAAATAATAAAAACTTTAATAAAACAAGATGAAGAAGAATAAGATAGAATAGTGTGCCTGAGTGTACCCTCAAGCAAGAGAACTCTAACCCAAGACAGTGGAAGACCATGGTATGGTACTACCCAAGACTAAAGAACAATGGTTTGATTTTGAAGTGTCTTTCTCCAAGAAGAGCTGATTACCATGGCACCTATCACCCTCACCAAGAGGAGAGTGGCCACTGAAGAATTACAGTGCAGTAACCCCGTGGGTAAAGCAGAATTGTTTGGCAATATCAGTGGTATCAGGTGTATGAGGACAAAATAAAATATATAAAGAATAAGCCCGTCTATTTGGTTTTTGTGTAGGCAAAGAGAAATGAAACGTGACTAGAGAGAAGGATCCAATGTAATAATGTCAGGCTAATCAAAGGACCACCATACCTCTTTAGTGGTAGTATCTCAACGAATGGCTGGTGCCCTGGCCAACCTACTACACTAAGTTTTAACGTTTTCTAATTATTTCCTAAAACCTTCGATGAAGTGCTGGCATTTTTATCTAATGCCACAAAATGTAGAAATTTCATTGTAATATTTTATAACAGTTCTTAGTAGAATGAATTAGGCTGTGAAAAAAAGGTTTTTCTTAACAAACATAACTTTGGCCATAGGAAACACCATTCTTCCTAGTATGAGGTAGCCTAAACATGTATTGTATAATTCAAATGCAGCTAGAATCACACACAAAAAAAAAAAAATATGTTCAATCCTCTTCATATTTTCTTTTACACAGGGCATACAGTAACCACCATCAGAGTTTCTTCACTTTCAACGACAAAAACCATTGAAGGTAGCACAGTATACCGCTTTACACACACACAAACACACACACATACACATGCACACACAGACACACACACAAGCAAACACACACACACACACACACATATATATATACATATATATACGTTTATATATATATATACATATATATGTATATATATATATATATATATATATATATATATATATATATATATATATATATATATATATATATATATATATATATATATACATGTATATATATATATATATATATATATATATATATATATATATATATATATATATATATATATATATATAAATATATATATATATATATATATATATATATATATATATATATATATATATATATATATATATATATATATACATATATACATATTTACCAACCTACTTTTACTTTTCAATTATTATACCACCTACTCATTAGTTCCGTTATTAAGAATAATTAGCCGCTAAAGTTCTCGCAAAGAACTTTTAAAGGATACAACAAAAGCTCTCTTGATCCCATGAAAAAAAACTTTTCGCTATATTATTTTTTTTTCTTCACAAAATGCAATTCTGTTCAATGGCTCTAATGATACTCTACCTAATTAATCGTGAGTGATAATAGATCAGTTAATTGCTAATGGAATGGCAGGCTGCAAATTTATTGCCACAGAGAATGGTTTCCATGAATATATTATTACGTTTTCCGTGGCTTGATGGAAATTCGTCAATAATAAATCTATCCCAATCTATGGAAACTACTTTCAAATATCTAAAAGTTATCAATATATAAAAACAATTTCTGTTTTTTATCAGTTGTCCTAGTGATCTATTGACTAACGATCCGAAGATATTCCCAATGAAATTTCTAACTAAGTTACATTGGAAATAATTGTGGCTATTTTGGTTTTATAGAATTTGAAAAAAAGTTCACATGCCAAAATTATTCAATACAAAAACATATAGTTTTTAACCATTCAATTGAAAATAGAGAATAGATTATTCAATTATTGTCATATCTCTATCAATCAGCAAGGTAGAGAAATAGTTCTCAATTTGATTTTCACTTTAAAAGACTGTACAATGTACTAATGTCATATTGTAGCTGTTAGGTACTATCAGAGAGACGAAGTGAAGGTAAGTATATTTATTTAATAAGATAACGAGCTCATATAAAGAAACAAATGAGGGCAAAAATTGGCCACCCCCAAAAAATTCAAATAATGTAAAACATGTATGGCAAGCTTAACCAGGTTTTTCTATTATTAGTGTCGGAAAAATGTGATAGATATGTTGTTAAATAGTCCTTAACGGAAACAGTAAATGTTTGGTTTAGTCTGGAAAGAAGATTTCCGTATATGATTTGAGGTGGGGCCAGTCGGCCTCCATGGATGCGAAGATGTGGAGTGCGAGACTTTAGGAGTTTGGGTTGAAGATATGTCAATGAGTATGAGTCTGTTGTTTAAACGTCGATGTGCCTCATCAACCAGGAGGTGGATATGAGTAAAAAAAAATCACACCAAATACTGGTAATGTTATGTCAGCAACAAGGATTTTTTTTTTTTTATTTGGTGCTTCCAAAAGTAAGTGTTGGTTTCGATCCAAGTACTCTACCTAGAGCTGGCATGACATGGTGAGCCTGTATGGAAGTGTCAATGCTTTACGGAAGAGAAATGCTGGAACGAAAAGACTTCAATCTGTTTGTGGGAATAATGCCATTCCAGATAAACAAGAATTATGGACTAAATATAGATATTGTAAGTCAGTGAATAAACTTCACATTGTAAGCTGTGTTGTAAAAGTGACATCAGTTTCGAGGACTTTGCATCAACCCATCTGGAATAGTGGAATCTAGAATCTCTAAATTCATAGTAGAAAGTAGAGTAATGGCATTGCTGGGAGTGCAAAAACTATTTCATTGCAGAAAATTTGTCTGATCATAAAAAACAAAACTATTCACATGGAAACACGCTGTTCCGAATGGGATCGATTTAAGATTTAAGAAGGTCAAAAATATAAGTTTCTGAGGCGATGAGAAATCTATGGAAATTACTGTGCTTTAAACAATAGAGGACGTTCCAAATGAACCGTCGTCAATCCAGTTTCAAAAATTTAACCACAAGCTTCGTCAACGAATGGCTTGTGAGATCTGTCAGATTAGTCATGCCTTGTAATATAGCCATTTATGTATCTTGAATCAGTCATAATTTTTATTTATTAATTTTTATTCATTAGGTTGTGTTTATTCATATATATATATATATATATATATATATATATATATATATATATATATATATATATATATATATAAATATAAATATATATATATATATATATATATATATATATATATATATATATATATATATATATATATACATATATATAAAAATATATAAAGAGAGAGAGAGAGAGAGAGAGAGAGAGAGAGAGAGAGAGAGAGAGAGAGAGAGAGAGAGAGAGAGAGAGAGAGATATTTTAAGAATTTTCATCACAAGAGCATTATATTCAAGCGTGATTCCATCTCTCTACCCACGTAATCCTGCAATTGATTCACCTAAACAAGGTTATTCGAAATTCTTGTCATTACCAAAAAGAAAATGTGAAAACGTGAATACAGTTTTCCTTAAAACTACGGGAGCTAAATTTTTTTTAATGAGGGATGCTGTCTTTTTTTTTTTTTTTACTCCAATAAGATATTTTTTGCTCCTTATATATGTCTGAGGACTATGTCATGCAGTGAACTAGAAACCACTAATGTTACATATATATATATATATATATATATATATATATATATATATATATATATATATATATATATATATATAATTATATATATATATATATATATATATATATATATATATGCGTATATACATATATATATATATATATATATATATATATATATATATATATATATATATATATATATATATATATATATACATGTGTGTGTGTGTGTGTTAATGTGTGTATTTGTTTTCATATGCGTATGCAAGTATCAGGATATGTTATTGAATTCAATTACCTTTTAGTAGGCAGTCAATAGTTTTCAGTAAAGTTTTATATTCTATTTTGTAAGATCTAAGCAGTTCATATCACTATCACTTCACTGTATCCGTCACTTTTTGTCCAACATATTTGTCGTTTTCCAGTGTCTTTTGTCTTTACTAGCGTATCTGCTAATCTTATTCTCATGCATTATGAATTTCTTCATCTCCAACTCAAAGAGACTCGAGGTAGATGCACATACACTATAGAAATTCGCATCAAGACAATCACAACATATGGGTGCATCGGCAAACGTAGCTTCACATCTGATGGCATGAGTAAGCGCCTGCCATCTCAATGGAAGCCGCTACAGGAACGGGGAGAATATACATACATTTATCTACCGATGCACCGTTTCGTCGCATTGCGTAAAGGAGGGAGAGGACTGATGCCCCGCCCTCACCTCGGATGCTTAGAATAGTGTATTGTGCTAAGCAGAGGAACATCTCTTTTCATTGTCGTATGAATAGAGTCTTTCCATTTAAGCTTCCGTCCTTTTTGCATATTTCTGGCAGACATAAGAACTAGGTACGTACACTGAGACACACGTGTAAGGATTCCCACACACACAGACGCAGACACACACACACACACACACACACACACACACACACATATATATATATATATATATATATATATATATATATATATATATATGTGTGTGTGTGTGTGTGTGTGAGTGTGTGTGTGTGTGTGTGTGTGTATGTGCGTGTGTGTGCATTTACGCATGGTTGAGTACATGCATGTATGTATGTGTCTGTGTGATCGATTTTAAATTGAATGCTTACATAAAATAGACCTAGGGGATTTGGAGATTCTGCATTATGGCTTTATCTTTAGAGTAT
>NC_090725.1:45554332-45559332 GCF_036898095.1 Palaemon carinicauda | reverse complement strand
TTTATAAAAAAATTTTTTTTATGAAATCTGCTGCATTCATATATCTCCAAAATATACCATCCATTCCACAGTCCAATGTATGAAGTATATTCTAAAAGTCTTCGTAATTCTTTGATGAAGTTTAATAACATAATATTCTAGGTCGATCTTCCAAATCTAATAAGTAAGTTAGTGAAGCTCCAGGAGTGCAATTTGACAGACGGATTGCTTCATACTTTATATGACACTTATTTGTTTGCTGTTGATAATCTCCTTAATATTTATGCATATGCTAATTGTTAATCGGTTTCTTTTGATTCATTCTTCACTTTATTGCTTCTTGGGAAGCTTTCTCATATCTGGTTCCTACTGTTTCAACCAAGGTTGCAGCTATGCTAATAGTAATAAGAATATTAATCATATAAATACAACTGAAAAGCTCATTATTGTTTCTGATCTAATTTTCTTAAATATTTAATCTATGACTTATAACACAAAAATATAATAATACTCAATTAGCTCTAAAAGACCGACAAGAATTCAACCATATTTCATATTTCTTTCCGAAAGAAGCCATCCATGAAATACCAGAGATAAAAATATAAAAGTCTATAAACTCCAAAAAGGTTCACATTATTATAGCGACTGCACTGCTACGGCCAAACCTGCAGACTTCCTTTTTCTTGTTTTAGTGATGTTTAAGGGACAGTAATGACTTTACGAACATTCAGCTTTTCCTGGGACGATGCCAGCAAAGCTCTCACTGACTCGCAGAGATTTAAGACTCATCGTCCCCTAAGATGGATATCGATGTAAGATGTTTGTAATAATTCTTCTTAAAACTATAATAATTTTAATGTTTATAATCTCAATGTTTTATCTAATTAAATAGTTTTGTCCTATTAAGGCTTTAATATACAGATAAAGATATATGGGTATTGATAAGGTTAAGACACATAGATGCTTACACACACACACACACACACACACTATATATATATATATATATATATATATATATATATATATATATATATATATATATATATATATATATATATATATATATATATATATATATATATATATATATATATATATATATATATATATATATATAAGATACCTGATAATTGTTGATTACGTATCATCTCAAAATTATTAAGTAATTACATTGATAGGTAGTTTTAAATTATCAACCAAAAGCTAGTTTTGCTTAATCAGAAAGTTATAATAACACTTATACTAAAATTTTCAGAACTCATGGGAGTTTAGGTCAGTTAACATATACCTTTTCATTTAATTGCAATGATTTTCCACAAAAATATATATATATTTTTTTTTAGTATTCCTTACAAACTTCAATCATGTTGACAAATTGAATATATTTACCTGGAAATTATGTTTACAAGTGTACGTCTATCTATTGAATGTTTAGTTTAACATTCTAAATTCATATAATAAAACGAGAACCTTAATATATTATCATTTGCCTTTATGTTTGCTTATAAGGAAATTTGGATTCATGATAATGATAACAAATTCACTAAAGTACTGGAAAATCATTATCATTAAGCCTGACTATACTTATGCCATATCCATGTTTTGTGGATAAATTCGATTAATGAAGAAAGTTGAATGGCAATATTTCTGAGAAAAAATATAATGTATAAAGGATCACTTTCTAAAGACCGAGAGACTACAATGAAACGTTCCTCCCAATAACAGATACCATGATAGCTTTCGCCAAGGACACATGAATCACTAGGCAGAGATATTGCAGAGTCAAACTTTGATGGAATACCGCTGTTCCGATGAAGCTGACTTAGTTATGGCAGGATGCATCGGGAGTTAGTCCTTAGCGAGGGCTGAGCATAATGAATATGTAAATGAAGACGGAGCAATGAGGGCCACCGAAGTAAATTCAGGCATCCTCTGGAGCGAGGCCTCAGGGAAGATTTCGGGGAAGAACCTGCAATACTATGAGAGAACTTCTCTATAATTTAATTATTGACTTTAAAGGTTATTTATTGATATAATTGAATTGTAATATCATGAGTGAGCTTCTCTCTAATTTACTTGTTGACCTTAAAGGTTATTTATGGATTTAATGGAATTGTAATATCATGAGTGAACTTCTCCCTGATTTAGTTATTGACCTTGAAGGTTATTTATGGATATAATGGAATAAGGAAGTAGAAAAAAAAATTATTACGTGATAAGGAAAGGATAAGGAAAATGTGGCTTAAAATATATGGTAAAGGTTCAATATTGATATGCATTATCATGAATAATATTATTGATGATATAGCTGTTAATGAAAAGTATAACAATAATATTAATTATTTTTGTAATAATAATAATAATAATAATAATAATACTACAACTACTGCTACTACTACTACTACTACTACTACTACTACTACTAATAATAATAATAATGATAATAATAATAATAATAATAATAATAATAATAATAAAATAAGTTAGTGAGGAAGCAAAGCCGGACATGAAAAAATACGAGAAAAAAAAATTACTAGTTGAAGTGAAATATCTTAATAATAATAATAATAATAATAATAATAATAATAATAATAATAATAATAATAATAATAATAATAATAATAATAATAATAATAATAATAATAATAATAATAATAAGAGTACTAGTAGTAGAGATAGTATTAGCTGGAAGAGTTAAAATCAATTGCTTTTTCTGCGATATTCAATTTATATGAATTCTTTCCCATTTTTTTAATAACTTTACGTTCAGGAACCTGGCTTTCTGTCAGTATTTGCGAGTATTTTATTATTCAGAGGCAAGCGAATTAAATTAATTTAATTTTTCTTGTTGTATTACGAAAGGGGGTTCAAAATAGGGCATGGGGGCTTATCAAGTGGATATCCCAGTGAAAATTCTATGTATCTCTAGATTCCGTGATCGGTTCCTGAGTTGTTGATGTTTTTCAATACTTCACGCCTTTTTTTTTTGCAAGAAATTATTTTTCATTATAAAGATGGTGGTAGATTCAAGAATGTGAGTCATCTGAACGTTATTTATGCAAAACATCCAGCTAATCCTCTACAGGTGAGGTTTTTCCCTTTGTTGAAATAATTATGGAAATCGGGATTGAGCCTAGAAGATTGATGCTGACTGGTCTGTGCTTTGAACCGAATCATGCAGTTTCTCTTGGTAGATCTGACAACTTGAATCTGGCCGTCTGTTATTGCTGTAATTCCAGAGTGCCCCTGAGCTGACTCCTTGTTGGCTGATGCATTCACCGAGCTAGATATTCTTTCAGGCAGGTTACAGTCTCCCTAATGTTCCATTGTCAGATTGTTGCTGACGGTAATAATTTTTCTGATTTATAGCGGGTGCAAAGAGCCATATTTCGTGATTAGTGTTTAATGTAGCTTTCTTCTGTTGGAAGAGAGAGCCTTAAGTAACCGAAGACGTTTGTTGGCGGAGGAACTGCCAGTATTTTTTTTTTTTTATTGTTGTTAAGTCCTTGCTAATCCAGGAAGTGAAACTTATACTGAACGCAACACAAGAAATGCATTCGTATGTGTATGATTTTAAGTAGGCGAGGTTTATAAATAAAGTAGAATATATTCCTAAGCATTAGATTTTGCACAAACTACTTCAAGAGCAGTACGTTTATCATGATTAATTTTAATTCATGTTCGGTCACTTATACTTTTCAGCATTTTACAAAACGTCAGTAGTTTATTCAATGTCGAGCGTCATCTCATCCTTTTAGAGAATATAGACTACTAAAATAAAGAGATAGAACATTACATAGACGTATATTTTATTTCCTTCAAGAAATCGACATGTGTTGAGATGTGAAGCAGCACACTAATATGAAATCAAGCGCAGGTAAGGAGAGCAGAGCCTGGCGTACTTTAGCTCCTAAACTCCAACAATAGTACTGTAATAGTAATAATAATGACAATAATTACTATTGAAATTAAAAAAAAAAATAATCCTCACCTCAGCCAAGAAAACAGGAAGTAGCGATACCTTGACCAACCTGCTGAAATGATAAAAGTTTGTATTATTTCATTATCTTTTTTTTTTTACTCATACGTATTCAGAAGTGTTAGAAACTCCTTCCTTTCTTGAATATATATGAAAGATTTTTTCAACTGAACTTTCAAATTAGAAATACCTCTAACAATAATAATAATGATTGTAACGTTGATAATGACAAGGGCTTACAAAGAAAAGCCAGATTTATAATTGTAGAGATTTTAAGTGATATATTATGTTCATATAGTTTTCTTCAGTAATTTTAATGCCTTAAATGTGTGGACGAAGATCTAACATTTACATGCTATTAATTTTTCCTTTGTAAATACTTCACATATCTTCTCTTAAACGGCAACATACATGGATTACTGGCATGAGGATTGGAAAGAATATCATATACAGAGTCGTTGGTTTGAGCTAACCCTTGTAATTATTTTCATTATTGTAATAATATAATAAACAATATATGCGAAAAAATATTTGTTTTGGCTTATAAACCATATAAGATATTGGGTTTTGGAATCATATTGAACTATCGGCAAACCAAAATTATGTGAGCAAGTATTATTCCTTTTGCTAAAGAAATATTAGGTTTATCTATATTGTGGGTGGAGTGCGGGAAAGCTTCAAGGCAAGAGACACTGAGGAAATATAGGATATTCTTTTATGAGTATAAAACTCAATGATATTATTCTGAAAAGTCAAAATTATTCATCATTTAATATGGGATTAAAAGATAGGGTCCATCTTACTACAAATCCATCCAGACAAAATGATTTTTTTCCCCCAGAAATTTGGATATTCAATAACTGTAATAAATAAAAGATTCTTTATGGAAACAAAATGATGTGAATATTTTAGAATTTTATTTGTAGAACGAATCTACCATAAGGAATCTAACACTTGGAAGCTTGTTTGATCCTGTTTATCTGCTACTTTAACGTTTTTCGTAACTGATTATTTTAAGGAAAATTACATCCTAATAATT
>NC_090725.1:45539332-45549332 GCF_036898095.1 Palaemon carinicauda | reverse complement strand
TAACTCGCATGAATCCATTAAGTTTTTATGGAATTCAAATGAGTCAGCTGTACATATTTTTTTATCCATTGCGTCTGAACAGTGAGTTAATTGATTTAATTCTTTAATGACCGTATATGTTTCCTTGTCTGGGGAAATCAATACGTGTCCTGTCAAACTGGATATTACTGGATTTGAGTGATTCGTCATGAAAGTCGGAAATGGTGATATCCTGTAAGATTGCCAGGCATCAGAAGAATCAAAGGGAATTGTAATCATAATCCTGTGATTTTCAACGCTTACTGTAATTAGGCTGTAATAAAATTCTAACCTACGTGCGTCTAACAAAGGAATATAACCTAATTTCTCCCGTCTGTTCTCCACAATTAAGGTTAAGTCTCTTATTGGCAACAAATGGGGTGACAGTACACCTTTAGTCGCTAACGTGATAGCTTCCACATAGTCTTTTGATTACTCAATAAAATGTGCAATTCTATTGTGTATGTGATCTATTTTTTAATCATAATACGTTAACGTTGCCAACAAATCCTGTACTTCCATAATCTGATTGATATTACTAGAATGTTCATTTACTAAACTCATAATTTGATTTATTGAAGCTAACTGATTCCTTAGTTCTGACATAATCAATTCATCTTCATGAGTCAAGAACTCAATTT
This sequence comes from Palaemon carinicauda, assembly GCF_036898095.1. Taxonomy (NCBI): domain Eukaryota; kingdom Metazoa; phylum Arthropoda; class Malacostraca; order Decapoda; family Palaemonidae; genus Palaemon; species Palaemon carinicauda. The sequence continues at coordinate 45,548,673 of NC_090725.1, read as the reverse complement.
TCTTATTTTGATTACTAATCTTAAGATGATTGGAAATTCCTAAACCTAAACTTGCAATAGAACCAAAGATGTTTAGTGCAGCAAAAATAAACGGGTTACGTTTCTCAAGGTTATCGTGTCCTACAGTCCACATCAAAAGGTCACGAGCCAAAGATTCTGCCTCGTAAGTCTTATTTTGCAAGTCTTCAGATAGCATCTCTGCAACTTTTAGTGTCGATGCAAGCGAACTCTCTGTATTAAAAGGAAAATGTCTTCTATGCATTTCATTTAGTGAAACAGCAAACCTTGAAATGGCGCTTTTTAAGCTAGTAACGTCATTCTCTGGGAGAAAAATTGCTTGCATACGCACTTCAACAACTACGTTACTTGAAGTAATAAAAACGTCTTCTTATCTTTCAACTATAGTGCCATATTTAAAATCTATACTTTTAGTTTTAGAGCTCATCCCACATGAGAAAAATGTCTGAGCGAACAATATCACTCCCAACAACAAAAACTTCATCTGGGAAACCTGTAACGAGAAAAATATATGTAATTACTCCTGTATTAAGAAGAAAAACTTTTAACATAATGTAATAAAAAAAAATGAAAATCTTTCCCTCACTTCTTTCCCTCTTATTTTAATTTCTTATGTGAGCCAATGGTACGATTCTCTCATCAGTGGGTTGGGATACGTTTTGAACTCTAAACCTATTGGCCGTTAATGTTTCCAAAATGTTAAATGGGCCTTCAAACTTAGGTGTTAGTTTATAAGTGAGTCCTTTACGTACATTTACCTGTATATATACATTATCACCCACGGTATATGTTTTCGTTGGCTTCGCTATTTTATCATGATTCCTTTTCATTATGATTTGTGATTCTTCTAAATTCTTTCGAAGGATATCATATCGACTTATACTTGCCTTTATACATTCTTTTAAAGGATTTGATAGATTAGTTGTAGGCGTTAATACATGGAAAGGCGTTCTAACTGGGGTACCATACAATGCTTCATGCGGTGACATTTTAATTGATATATGATATGAATGATTCAGAGTACTCAGTGCCGCCGGTATTGCAATATCCCAGTTGGGGTCTGATCTCCCTAGTGTTACTCCTAATATATTTAAAATCTTCCTATTTGCTCTTTCCACTAGCCCATTCGACTCTGGGTGATATATCATAGTATTTATTTTCTTTATGCTGAGGAATCCACACAATGAGGTAAGAAAGTGATTATTAAATTCACCACCCGAGTCTGAGATTATCATGTGTGGAATTCCATGTTTACAAATGTAACACTCGTAAAACTTCCTAGCGCATTCAACCGCAGTTTTAGTTTTAAGCGCTATTAGTTCTGTATATCGAGTTAAAGCATCTACAATTACTAAGAGGTGCTTATTTCCTCTGTCTGACTCGTAAAATCCTGTTAATAAATCTAAAAGTATCCTTTCAAAGGGTTGATTGGGCACAGGATAAGCCCCTAGTCTGACAGGTGTTTTCGTATGCCCTTTGTTTTCCTGACATGTGTGACAATTAGCTATGTGTTTTTTTTATATCTGTAAGCATTGTATGCCAATAAAACAATGATTAGGCTTTCTGTGACATTAATGAGAACCCCCGGTGTCCATGTAATGGATTTGCATGCAACCAATTTAGGACAGTGGAAATAAGTGAGATCGGTACCACTACCTGGTCGTTAGTTACATGAGGTGTATTGCGGGTTTTCCTTGTCACGGTCCTACACAGAATATTGTCTTTGATTATATAATTCTGCTGCTTATACTTTATATATTCCTTTTCCTTATGATTGCCTTTCAAAGCATTTATAATTTTTTCTAATTTCTGATCTTTTCTTTGCACAGTCTGTAATAATTCAGCACTCCAGCCCAAATCTTCTTGTTCAGATATCGTTTTAACAATAGGCATGGATGTTGATATATCTATTAATTCAGCTAAAGGTTCCATACAAGATGACACGGGGTTGCGTGATAATGCATCAGCAATGATATTTGCTTTCCCAGGTAAATACCCGATTCTCGCGCCAAAGTCTTGAATGATCAAATGCCACCGAGTTCGTTTGGGGCTGTGGCTGAAGCCTTTAAAGAAGTCGGTTAGTGGTTTATGATCAGTAAGAACCTTAACGGGATAACCGTATATTATGAACTTAAAATGCACTAGTGAATTAACAATAGCTAGCCCTTCCTTGTCTATTACTGCATACTTACTTTCGGAAGTTCTCAGTTTTCGAGAATAAAAAGCTATCGGGAAAAATTGTTTTTCATATTGCTGAAGCAATACCCCACCTACTCCTAAGTCTGAGGCGTCTGTTGCAATGAAGAATTCCTTACCGAAGTCAGGAAATTTTAAGATAGGAGAACTACACAGTTCATCTTTCAAGGTATTAAACGCCTGTTGATGCTGCTCAGACCATATGAAATCTACTCCCTTCTTCGTAAGATCAGTTAAGGGAGCGACTATTATTGAATAATTGCATACAAAACGCCTGTAATATCAACTACAACCCAGAAATTGCTGTATTCCCTTGACATTAGTAGGTATCGGAAAGTTACGGATAGCCGACACCTTATCATGGACTACTTTAAGACCTTGGCTAGACACCATAAAACCTAAAAAGACTGATTCTGTGTTGAAAAATTCACACTTACTAATCTTTACCCTTAAGTTATGTTGTCTTAGTTTCTGTAGTACTAGTTCTAATTTACGTAGATGTTCTTCTAAGGTGTTGGAAAAGATTACAAGGTCGTCCATATAGGCATGCAATATATCCCCTAGCAAGTCTCCAAAAACCATGTTAATCATTCTTGTAAATGTTATGAGAGCACAGCGTAAACTAAAAGGCATCCGTAAAAATTCATAATGTCCCCTGGCTGTGCTGAAGGCTGTGTATGGGATACTATTTTCTTCTAATGATATCTGGTGAAAGCCTTTAAGTAAGTCCAAACTGGTAAAATATTTATTCTGGCCTAACAAAGATAAAATATCGTCAGTACATGGCACTGGGAATCGATCAGGGATCGTCTCCTCGTTTAGGCGACGGAAGTCTACGCAGATACGCCATGTTCGATCTTTTTTCGGTACAACTATTAATGGAAATTTATAAGGGCTGTTCGATTTCCTAATGACTCCTTCTAGCTTTTTACCTACTTCATCATTTATTTCATTCTGGAATTTCATAGGGAGTCTGTACGAGGGTACATAGATAATTTTCTGCTTGTCCTTTAACCTTATTTGATGCTAGATCACATCTGTTTTTCCTTAGGATCCATCCGTAGTGGAAAAAACATCATGATATTCAGTTAAAAGTCCAAAAATTTTTCTGTTGAATTTCTTCGTCTTGAACGTCTTTATTGATTTTATTTTCAATAGATTGCAAAAGGGATTCATCCGCAACTGATTGAGCGTGATTAATTTCAGCAACGGTAAGAATACGATGTTTATAAACTTCTACATCCAAGATATGTTGATTTTTGTGAATTACTAAAGTGGTATTTAGATTATTAGACTTCAATATTACATTGTTGATGTGAGCCTACTGTATAAATAGCTTGTGTGATAGACTATCCGTTAGTTTTCAAAGTGTCGGAAAGGATTAATATTTCAGATCCCAGTGATGTTTTCTTTACTTGCACTATTAAATTCGGAGGTACGGTCGGCTCGATAGATTGCGTGCAAGATGATATTACGGGTGAACGAGAATTCTGTTGGGTTGCGTATATTATTTCTTTATTAGTGAGACAAGTTATTGGTTCTTCAAGATACGTTACTATTTTATTTGTCGTCTCCTTTTTATCTATAACTGATTTTAAGGTATTAGAAGACATAGAATTTTCCTTTGATATACACGCCGTGCTTGGCAGGGGTTAAGAAAATGTTTTGATTGCCCATAGATGGGTATCCTATAATTAGAGCTGGATACATATCAATGTTTTGTACAACAACAAATGTATCGGCAAACGTCTGCTTACCGACCTGGAACTGAACATGAGTTACGCCTATTACATTTAATTCATTATTTCCTATACCCGAGAGTCTTACTTCGGATTTTTCTATTGGAAAGTTCGAAAACAACAAATGTTATGTCCTCAAATCCATGATATTACGTGGACTACCAGAGTCAAAAAATAATGTAAATGATCTGTTTTCTAAATTTACAGCATATAATGTTGGTCGTAACTCATTTTGGCTCATTATTGTATGAATTCGTTGCAAATATACGGGAGCATGCACTGATTTACTTAATTTGGCCGTGTGTTTCATAGGAAAATGTATTGCCTTACAATGATCTGATAAAACATTAAATTGATTATTTAATACTACTGATGTTGACATGAATGACCTTGACCCAACATCACTCTCTTCCCCACTGGAGTTAATTATGTGGTATTTGCTTTGCTCTGCACATTCTGAAAATTAGTCTGACCTTGCGAGGTCTGGTTTGACGACCCAGGATCAGCTTTATTCGAAGAACTGCTTGTTTGTTCCGGATTCTGAACTACATTGACGTTTGGCTGTTTCTTCTTATTGAAATGAGGATTTTTCTTTTTATTTCCATATGGAACTGACTGTGGAATTGACTGTGTATTTCTAGGATTCTGTTGTGTCTTACACGAGTAGCACTGACTATATGAATGTGTCGAACTATTATGTATCGAACAGAATCTCGTTCTGCAGTCCGCAATCAAGTGACCTTGACGTTTGCAATTATAACACGTCATTCCCGCAACTTGACTATTATTAACTACATTTACTTGTTGTGGCTTTGTTTCATTTTTTGCAGAAACTTGGGTTAACACGGGATCAAGATCAGGACACTTAGACATGTGTTTCTTTATCTGTTTATATACATCCAATTCCGTACTTGCTGGCATTAACTCTTTATCAAAACACTGCACTAAAGCTTCAGGCAACATAAGTGTCATGCAAGTTAAATACATTAATCGTAAAAAATCTTTCACGGAGATGTTATCTCTAGTAACCCAAGTGGAATTACCTAAAATATCTTGATATTCATTAAGCCTATCAGCTATGGGAGCTGCTCTCTCAATAACATTAAGCCGAGTCATAGTGGCTTGATTAAGTGTATTTTTTAATGTTAAAACTACATCCAAGGCTTCTTCACCCCCATGAACTGCACGTAGCCTAACTTTGAAATCATCCAAGGTAACTGCTTCTTGAAATAAAACACCCCTTAAATACGCACTCGCATCTCCTTTTGAAAAGTCTATAAAACTTTTAGGTCCATGTAATTGTACAAAAGGGTCTACAATTTGTTTGGCATTTAAATGGGCATCGACGGATGAAATCCATGATTCCACATTCTGAGGCAAGAACTCATTAACCCAACCCTGAAAAGGAAGGATTGCAGACCGAGCATTTACTAGTGTCACAATAGGAAGGAGGTTACCATGTCCTGCTGTTGGGTTACTCGGTCCAGGGGCTGGGCTCACAGGGGGCGTCATGTTTACGGTATTTCTTTTCCTATCTCTACGACCCCTTGCAATCCTATCAAAATATCTATATGAATACAGACGTCCACTGCATAAACGCATAAGCACTAAATGATAAAGATTATAACAAAATTCCCTAAAACAATGATACTAATACAAAGATATTTTCCGAGAACTTTTGAGAGAAAACGGAATACAAAGATATTTCCCGAGAATTTCTGAAAGAAAACGGAATTAGCACAGAGAGAAGAAAAAATTTTAGACGAGAATTCGCAGTTGAACACAGTTTCCTTTAATGAAAGGAAATTGAAGATTAGCAAACACCTCACCCCAGTAATAATGGACTATCGACTCGTGGTACCTCACTGCTCAATACTGAAATGAATAAGAAAATTGTACCTAGCTTCGGTTTATATGGCGAAGTGTGATGTCGTCATTTCCTCTCTCTCTCTTGATGTTTGGGTGAATGTTTTCAGTCCGATTTCCGTTGAATGTAGTGCTTCTTGGATATATTTCTTCAATGTTTTGTAAACGTTGAATGTCAATCCTTGGTTTACTTAGGATGTTGATTGAATATCCAGTTCTTCAGTTTGTATAACATTCATTTGTTGGTATTAAATGTTTCATTTCTTCGGTGGACTATGATACTTAGTCAATATTGTAGGTTCATTACTGTTGATTTCCTGAAGGTCTTTCTCTGGTTTTTAGAGTTTTATTCGCTGGTTCTTGAAGATCTTTCTCTGGTTCTTAGTGTTTAATTTGCTGGTTCTTGTAGATCTTTCTCTGGTTCTTAGAGTTTCACCGCTGCCACCATTTATTAGTGTGCTACTGTTGTTAACACACATTGGGGTTCTCTTCAAATGTCATCTTTAATGTGTTATATATTAGAGTTGGTATGTTACATCTTCAAGTAAACTCTAAGTAAGTTAACTTTGAAATAGTTTATTCTTTAAGAACAGTGTTAACGTCTCCATCACAGGAGTATAGCAGGTTTGGTCGGATGACCATTTCATATGACATCGTAAAGTAAACTGATACAAATATCCAATTTCATACTAAAGTTTACATAGGTATCTCAGCATTTATAGAATTATAGTAAACACAACATTTATACCGGAAGATGCTTGTTCCGTTCTCACAGACAACTTCTTTCTCACGGGACTTGATTGTGTTTACTCTTCATGAAAAATGTTACATTGCTGAGGTTTGGTAATCGCATCCTGCTTAAAATATGACTATGGCAGTTCTCACACTTCTCTTACTTCCACAATGACCTGTAGGTCATGTGTTTTAAACAAGTAATATATAATATATTACATATATATATATATATATATATATATATATATATATATATATATATATATATATATATATATATATATATATATATATATATATATATATTTATATTTATATATATATGTGTGTATATATATATATACATATATATATATATATATATATATATATATATATATATATATATATATATATATATATATATATATATGTGTATATATATATATATATATATATATATGTATATATATATTTACATATATATAGTAGGTTGGCCAGGGCACCAGCCGCCCGTTGAGATACTACCACTAGAGAGGTATTGGATACTTTGACTGGCCAGACAGTATTGCATTGGACCCCTCTCTCTAGTCACGGCTTATTTTTTCTTTGCCTACACTTACACAGAATAGTCTGGCCTATTCTTTACATATTCTCGTCTTTCCTCATACATCTGACAACAATGAGATACTTAACACTTCTTCACCCAAGGGGTTAATTACTGTACTGCAATTTGTTCAGTGTACTTTCCTCTTGGTAAGGGTAGAAGAGACTCTTTAGCTATGGTAAGCAGCTCTTCTAGGAGAAGGACACTCCAAAATTAAACCATTGTCCTCTAGTCTTGGGTAGTGCCATAGCCTCTGTACCATGGTCTTCCACTGTCTTGGGTTAGAGTTCTCTTGCTTGAGGGTACACTCGGGCACACTATTCTATCTTATTTTTTTTCTTCCTCTTGTTTTTTTTAAATGGTGTGTTGGGCAGGCTTAATAGAAGGGCCATGGATGCCTGGTGGTTTATCAAGAGGTTTTCTTTTCCTTTTTCTAATTTTTTCTTCTCAAAACCATCCTTACTGTCCTCCCTTCAGTTGAAGTGGCTATCCTGGAGGGTATTTAGCCTTGCATGGTGTATCGGCTCCTCCATGTTGACCAGTTTTTCCGACTTTTTACTATAGTCTATGGATATCATCAATCACTTTTATTATTATTCTGTACATATTGTTTTTGTTTTAATTCTTGTTAATCTAGTTTTTAAGTATGATGTCTCTTTTTTATTTCTATTAATTCTTATGCTGTCTGGAGACATTGAGCGAAATCCGGGACCAGTACGTCCTAGATTTCGTCAATGTCGTCTTCTGTATTGCAATATTCGTGGTCTTCATGCAAATATCCGAGACCTTACAGTTGCGTCCAGACAGTATGATATTCTTTTGTGCTCAGAAACTTTGGTTTCTAATATGAGGCACTCATCTGAGCTCCTTATAACTGGTTTTAAGAAGCCAATAATGCTGAAACGTGATTCCATTCCTAGGGCCAGGGGAATGGCGGTGTATATTAGGACTGAGTACTCTGCTTCTCATAAGTCCTGCTATCAATGTGGATGTCATGAGATTCAGGTAATAAAAGTTTGTGGCAGGCATAACAACTTTTATTTGTGTTCAATCTACCGGAATCCAGACATGGATGATTCTATCTTCGATTGTCTTCTTACCATTATGGCTAAGATACAAGAAGATGATAGAAAGGCTTCGTTTGTCTTTGTTGGTGATTTTAATGCTCACCATAGGGAGTGGTTGAGTTCTATCTCTCCTACCGATCGCCATGGCTTAAGAGCTTTAGACTTTGCCTCGGAATCAGGCTGTGAGCAAATCATAAATGAAGCTACTCACAGGTCTGGTAATTGCTTGGACCTCGTATACACTGACTCCCCTGGCGTTATAACTAGTAAGGTTGGTTCTCCAGTCGGGACTTCTGATCATGCCTTGATTTCATTATTAGTGAAGACTGAGCAGCCTGTCCCTGATATATCATATTCTTGTAAAATTTATATGAAATCCCAAGCAGACTGGAATGGGATTTTGCATGATCTTTTGTGCTTGAATTGGTCACAATTATATAATAGTGTAGATCCTGTTGTCCCTTTGAATGAGAATCTAGTCAACATAATTGATAGGCGTATCCCTTCTCGTGTGCTAAGGTACCGAATGAAGGACAAACCGTGGTTCAATGATGATTGTAGACGTGCTTATTTGGAGAAGCAGGAGGCCTATCACCTTTGGAAGGGTAACAGATCAGATTTGACCTGGAACAACTATACTCAACTTCGAGCTTTTGCTCAGAGAGTTTATGCCTCAACTGAAAAGGAGTACAATTTAATCATAAAAGAAACCCTCTCTGGTACAACTCAGGAACATAAATGGTGGTCTACCCTTAAATCTGCACTCTTTGGTGTAGATGCAAAAGTTCCTCCTTTACTTAAACCAGATGGCTCAGTCACGCACTGTCCAAAGGAAAAGGCAACCCTTTTGGCTGATGTTTTTGACAGTAAACAGAGTAATGAAAAACTTGAACTTCCTCATTCCTGTTTTCCTGAGGCTAAACTAACTAGTTTAGCTTTTCGATCTCGTGAGATTAAAGCTCTGTTGATGGACCTTGATGCTTATGGAGGTGTAGACCCTAATGGTATTTTTCCTTTGTTTTTTATAAAGACAGCAGATTTCTTAGCTCCAAAGTTATCTGTTATTTTACGCAAGTTAGCAAGAAGAGGAGCTTTTAGCACTTGTTGGAGAATTGGTAATGTTACTCCTCTATG
>NC_090725.1:45514332-45534332 GCF_036898095.1 Palaemon carinicauda | reverse complement strand
GAAATAAAAGGGCCGATACATCGAAACCGAACACCATCCTGAAATGAACGGTAAACCTAATATAAATTTGCTCGGTCGTAATATGGGAGACAATTCGTCATAAATATAATCATTCGAAACAATGTATTTGACGATTCTCTTACCCAAGTGTTAAGAACGTGAATTTATAAATAAGCTAGAGTTACTAGTCCGAGAGCTAAATCACCTGAAAGGACAAGAGAATACGATATATAAAACATTGACCACAAAAATCTATTACTAATCTTCATAAGGTTAAAAATGACAGACAGGAAAAACTTGAAATAGGCAACACAAGGCAATGAGAGTTCGCAATGATAACCTTAAAAATAAGCCCTATATATTCTTGGTACTCACCATTGTCGAACCATGCACAAAGGCGTTGCAGATGGATTTTGGCAGATTTTCACAAGAGGGTGACGTAGACCAGGGATCCCAATAATAGCCTTTAGCCTAAGAAAGGCATGTCGGACAAATAAAAAATGTGGAAACCTTTCCAGGCGAGTGAGGTCTCTGTGTCTCTGTCTCTGACACTGTCGGACGGCCGGGCTGCCTGCCTCCTCGTCGGCGTTTTCGCTCAAGTAAAGCATATGGAAGGAGGAGGAGTTAGCAAACTATCCATCTTTAAAGACTGGACGGCAGGAAAGACAGTTTGATGGTACCAAGAGTAGGGCAATTGAAAATACCAAATTCTTAATAATTACTAGTCTTTCCTGTCGCCATGTGAAAATATGAAATGTCTTTTACAGTCCAGGGGCGAAGATGGGATTTTTTCAGAAATGAAAAAATTCCATCCTGAAACATATGTAACAAGGACAATTGTAAGAAAAATACATTTAAGAAATGTAAAAATAATTAAATTAAATACAAGAAAATACAAATACTGAATAAAGATTAAAGCATCTGTCTTGTCCTTTCTTGGCTTAATATAGCAGCCTTTCTTTTGGGCCTTAAGGACGAAGTAACAGAATTACAAACATCAGGAGTAGCTGAATTGGTACTTCCTGTGTTTTCTAGTATTGGAATAATATTATTTACATGCAACCTTGATGTCTGGCCTGTTTTTCCCTTCTTAATAACAGCATGGGTAACTTCACCCAAATCATTCTTAAAAACTTCCAAAATTATGCCTAGAGGATAATTATTCCTTTTGGTATGTTCCTCCTTAATTAATACAACATCGCCAACCTTCAGTAATTTATGAGTAACGGGTCGATACCGCCCCTTTCTGTCAACTGCTTGCTGAATCAGAGTCCCTAGAAATTCATTATGATAGGTCTCTATTAAAGTCTGCCTAATTTTACACAACTTTACGTAATTCTGAGAAATAGCTTGATTATCAGGGTCAAATTCTGGATCTTCAACTGAAAGAGGTTGAAGATTAGGGATAAGGTTTAGAGAAGTCAATTCATAGCCTCGCACGAGCTGTTCCGGCGTTATTGGTTCGGGCACATTGTCAGTCTCAGCACGAACAGCTTCTTTGAAGGCTATAGGTCGTCGATTAATGAGATGCACAATATTACAGACAAGAAATTCAAAGTCTACATACGTCAATATAAAATTCTTAATTGCTCCAAACATTAATCTTTTGACCATTTTTACACAGACTTCTACTAATGATCCCAATTCACTGCAGCCTTTGAAATATTGCTGAAAGGAGAGGGGTTTTACATTATTTTCCTCAAAATATAATTGCGTCTGAGGGTCACTAATGAAGGAAGTTATGGTATTACCTCCTGCCACCAACTGAGTCCCAAGATCACTAATACAAAGTTGAGGAATCCCGTACTCAAAGCAGTGTAGCTGAAATGCTCTTAAAAATTCTGCAACATTCAAACTCCTGCAAATTTTGAGGTTAACTGCCCTAGACCAAGTACAGGTGATACATAGTAACCAAACCTTACGGGTCTCTTTTCCATCCTTCGTATTGAAGGGTCCTAGATAATCCATAAATATGTTAGAAAAAGGAACCGTAGGAGGATCTGCTCTGAAGTCTCTGTAAAAGTTCTGATTTAACCTTATGTAACAATTATTAAACCTACGACAATGAACACACTGTTTAAGAGACTTTTTCACAACTGAGAAATGTTTAGGGATGTAATAATGCTTTCTGAGCTCTGTTAATACAGAATAACATCCTGAATGTAATAATTTGAGGTGTGCATCCCAAATAATTAGTTTGGTCAAATGACTGTCTGGGTGCAATAATAAAGGGTAATTTCCACTTAAGCCATAATTCCATTTTTTGAATTTACTCTTAACTCTCAGAAGACCCTGTGAATCTAAAAATACATTAAGTGGCGTTATAATAGGAGGAATGTCTTTTCTGGAATTAAGACCATGCTGTAGGTAAGAATATACCTCAGGATAATGCTTCCTTTGTTCATTGTTTAACAAGTAATTTATAGCCTGGGCAAAGTAATTAGCGACTGGTGAGCAAGCAATTTTCGCTTTCAGCTTCCACTTGTGCACCACTAAGAAAATTTTGCGAAAAATCAATACAAGTTTCCTGAAATTGGAATAATTATTAATATCAATAAGATTGTTAGCAACTTCAATAACCTGAGCTGTGGAAGGAGTTGCTTGAACCTCAGTGGGCATCTCAAATGCTGGTATGGTAGTTGACAATTCTGGAACTTCATTTATACTTAAATGTGGTCCTGAAAAAAAGCAAGAATTCTGCAACTGGTTGTTAAGTTCAATACTTTCATCATTGTAGAAATTCTGATCGTAACTTAAGTAATAATTACATTCAGACTCTAGAAGTTGATCAGTGGCCTGTTGCAGTGGTTTCTCCATAAGCATGCCTCTTTCATTTATTACAGAAAATGAACAGTTTACCTCAAAGTTAGTATTAATGTCATCATCGGCAAAAATATCAACTTTAGAGTTCAGCAAAAATGAATTACTCTGGACATGAATAGCAGAACTACACTCAAATGGGTTACTAACAGCCGAGGTTGGCACTCTCTTATCAGCTAAATTATCAATATTCTTGATCATTAAATCAATGCTACCAGACAACAAAATACCTGCATGACACTCAGTATACATCGATGAATTTATTCCTCCAAAAACTGTATCTGTACCTGCAATACAATAAGCGAAGTCTGTACCTAAAATGAGCTGAACATTATCAATTTCATGAGAAAATTTATTAAGGAATTGATCAGCTAATTTAACACCTTGTGCCTGAAATTTATCAACTAATCTACCAAGCAGAGGTAATTTCAATGCTACATTAATGTTTGGTACAACCAAGCAATAAATTATAAAGGATTTATCTCCGATCGTAACAGGAACTTCAACAATTTCAGTAAAATACTCTTTGTTACCATTAAACCCGTTAACTGTTAGCTTTACTTTAGAGTTAATGATTTTAAGATTATTCTCCTCCGCCAATTTCTTAGTGACAAACGTGCTCTGCGAACCACTGTCCTTCAGTCCTCTGTAAACAGTCCCCCCAACTTTAAATGAAAAGGTGGGTAAAATGGAATCACCATGACAAGTAGGAAGGACGGCAACACCGCTGCTTATTTGAGGAGAAGTTTCCACCTTGGATTTGCAGTTATTAATATTGTTAGAGTCTCTGTCTGGTGACTGACTCCTATCACATAGGTAAGTCATATGCCAGCTGTTACAATTTGAACAGCGTCTTTTGAATTTAAAACGACACTTACCGGAAACATGATTAAACTGGCCGCATTTTACACATCCATTTCTAGATTTTAAAATATGCACTTTATCTGTAGGAGAAAGAAAATTAGGGCACTTATGGATAAAGTGAAATTTATCAGTATTTCCAACCGCAGAACACAAGGAACACTGAGGCGAAGACCTGTCTTTATCATATGTTACTGCTTCCGCAGCCATGCTGGTAGTACTCTCTTTAGGAAGAGGGAGTGTTAATGTTTTGACACGTGAAGCTTTACATTTCAAGCTTTCAACACCTTTCCCGTCACTTTCGTACCTTTCGCAAGCTGCAAAGAAATGTGAAATAATGTCATTTAAGGAAGGATGAGTCTTTCCTGTAATATTAATAAGCTGACGCTGAAAACGACCATTTAAGCCGTGCCAAGCAAAATATCTGACAAATTCATCCGCTCCAATGTTAAAAGTCTTGACTGCTTCACATACTGATCGGAGGATGGAAATAAATGTGAAGGGATCATCTCCCTCTCTTAAACTTAACTCCGTAATTTTCCTAATTGCATCGTTTTTACAATCCTCCTTAGAAGCAAAGACGGAAATCAATAATTCTTTGGCATCTACATAACGCTGTTTATCAGCTTCCAGAGAACTTAATAAAGTCTTTGCTCGACCGTCTATCTGTTGCTTCAGCAATAAAAGTAAATCTCTGTCTGGATACTGAAATGCATTAGTTGTAGCCTCAAATTCTGCTATAAATTTCAAGAAATCTTCTCCTTCTTTGCTTGTAAACTTGGGAAGAGGAGCTGTTGGCTGTTTCAGTAAACTGCGGGCCACGTCGGGAATATTAGAACCATTATTACCCCTGGAAATCTCAAGTAATGGTAAACAATACTCAATTTTATCTAAATAATCCTGGCAACTTGTTAATTCTGGCTCTAACTCTGCTTCATCAGATACGTCAGGAAATTTCTTCAAGAGGATATGATCATCTAGCTCTGACAGCTTGTTTCTATAATTAACAAGAAGACCTTTAATAGCTAACTTTTCTTCTTGTGCAAGGGCAGAATAGGTGTCAGACCTATTGAATTGTTCGGTGACTTTTCTCCGAATGACTTTTCGTTGTCCAATCAGTACCTGTAAGTTAGCCATTATAACAAACGTATAACAAATGCAAAATAATAAAATGTTAACTTTCTGAAAAGGAAAAATATATTTATTTAAATGAAATGTTAATATCCTGGAAAGGAAAATGTCAAAGTCCTGCAAATAGAAATATGAGACTACTGGGAGCCCCGGTCGTGGTCAATTCTCTACTGGATCATCTGCACCATCATTAAGCACCTTTCATTGTGTTGCCCCACGTTGGGCGCCATAAGCAGAACACCATAAAAATCTGTGGTTTGTAATAAAGGTTGGAAGGAAAAATGTAATTAAATATGATATTTATTACATAAATAAGCCTTTAAAATAACGTAGTAACGGAGTTACAAACAGTTGGTTGGAGAACAAGGCAATTCACGTAAATCGTAGGGCGTTTCCTTCGTTCTGCTTCGCTCGCTGTCTGTAAAGAAATATTCAAGAAGATTAGTATCTAAAAGTCATGGTCATTTATATAGAAGAATATACCCATCGGAATAATAACCCACTTAAAATTACCTTACAATTGAGCAACTGAGGTTTACATTAGTATCAGGAAGGAAATAAAAGGGCCGATACATCGAAACCGAACACCATCCTGAAATGAACGGTAAACCTAATATAAATTTGCTCGGTCGTAATATGGGAGACAATTCGTCATAAATATAATCATTCGAAACAATGTATTTGACGATTCTCTTACCCAAGTGTTAAGAACGTGAATTTATAAATAAGCTAGAGTTACTAGTCCGAGAGCTAAATCACCTGAAAGGACAAGAGAATACGATATATAAAACATTGACCACAAAAATCTATTACTAATCTTCATAAGGTTAAAAATGACAGACAGGAAAAACTTGAAATAGGCAACACAAGGCAATGAGAGTTCGCAATGATAACCTTAAAAATAAGCCCTATATATTCTTGGTACTCACCATTGTCGAACCATGCACAAAGGCGTTGCAGATGGATTTTGGCAGATTTTCACAAGAGGGTGACGTAGACCAGGGATCCCAATAATAGCCTTTAGCCTAAGAAAGGCATGTCGGACAAATAAAAAATGTGGAAACCTTTCCAGGCGAGTGAGGTCTCTGTGTCTCTGTCTCTGACACTGTCGGACGGCCGGGCTGCCTGCCTCCTCGTCGGCGTTTTCGCTCAAGTAAAGCATATGGAAGGAGGAGGAGTTAGCAAACTATCCATCTTTAAAGACTGGACGGCAGGAAAGACAGTTTGATGGTACCAAGAGTAGGGCAATTGAAAATACCAAATTCTTAATAATTACTAGTCTTTCCTGTCGCCATGTGAAAATATGAAATGTCTTTTACAGCAAGAACGCTTAAGGGTTTTTCATATCTTATTCAGCATTCCTCACGTCCGCTCTTTGACAGCATGATTGACATGTCCTGGTCAGTACCCCATCATGAAATGACAGCTGTTTCCTGACTACCTAATGAACGAGAATAGATGAAATATTGAAATATCCACTGTTAAAAATTCACAGTAAAAAGGGTAAAAATACTGGCATAAATATTGTAAGGCATTTACCATTTAAAAAACGAGTATATATTACGGTAACCAGCCTGTACACCATAATAGCGAAGTAGGGTAAAATTACGGTCTCCTATATTTTACTAAAATACGGCTGAGAATAGTATATGTTTAGAAAAAATTTCTGGTAAGATTTACTTTATCAATAGTGTGTGGAAATGTTATTATAATATTTTTGTTAGTCATAATTCTAAACCAATTACTCAACCACAGTTTCAATGGAATCAGTCAATTATATTTACACTAATTTCAAGTGTTACCTGTTCATAATGTATCCAATTATGTACTGAGAAAAAAAAATCTAAATTTTCTTGTATTAAATGTATCTTTACATTTGAGAATTATCTTCACTTTAGGTATTTGTATTAACAAAAGCCTTCAAAATAAACATTACGATGAAGAAAAAGAAAAATTAATAATTTTAAATAAGTTATAATAATATTAGAATTTAGTTTTTAATAGTTATAAAATCAGTTGGATATGCAGGAAACAAAATATATGTGTAACTACAAAGACATACATACAACTTAAGATTGAAATACGGATAATCTTCAACCGATAATACGAAAGACAGACTAAAATATTGAAAATGATATTCAGGAGAAACAATATTGGCATTTTCATATCAAAGATATGATACCTCGTTAAATTATCTTAAGATCATGTATGATATATTTGCAAAAAAAGAAGAAAAAAAAATTGTCGTTGGTAAACAGGAAAGCTATTGATTTACGCTAAATGGCACACCAGTCACCTTTAATCAAATAGATTAGTGGTGTCCATTGCTAGACCCACTGGCCATGCGTGGACTTCGAAAGCCTAAGCCATTGGCCATTGACTTGGCCGGGTAAGTATAGTAAACATTTCCTACCAGCTACTTCTGTGAAAAAGAGGTGAAATAAAGACTTTTCCATTGAATGTTTTATATAATAGAAGTATAAAGATATATGAGCATCATGGAATTGGTATCAACATTTACATACAATATATTATTATATTTCCAATTTTAATTTCGGAAAGTGAGTGCTGTATAATACATGCGCAGTTTATGTCCTTAGTCCTTCCTATTTCGACAAATCAACTGTTTGACAGCGGAGATTTTTTTTAACCATATATTAAGGAAAATCTTTGAGGTAATAATATATAGAGTAGAGATAAAATAAGGAATATAAAAACCTAATACTCAGGTGACAGGGAAATGGATAGAGATTAAATAAACGGTAAAATGTTAATACCAGAAAAAATAAGGGAAATTACATGAAACAAAAATACATTTGGTCAGTGAAGAGTAGGTAGAAAAAGACATGTGTTAGGTATATGAGGCATAAACAAACATAATTCAAGCAAGTGAAGAAAACTTCAACTCCCCTCCCCCATAATTTCCATTTGCAAACAAATTTATTGATAAAATAAACTGCAAATTTCACAAAAAAGAATGTTTACTTGATTATAATCTTAGAAAAGTATAATACCTGTATGATTTGCATTAAAGAAAGTATAAATTTACCAACGCCATAAATGCTGACGCAGAAAGGTTAAAAGAGACATTCTGAATTTGTGTAGATACTAACTTGACGCAAAGAAATTCTCTGATGAGGAGAGTAAAGACTTCTATTACTACAGAAGGTATTATTAAAGAACCTTACCAAATAAAAAAGCCACTATTAAACCCCCCCCCCAAAAAAAAAAATAATAAATAAATAAAGTGCTACTTCATAAGATAAATAAGCTGGGGAATAAATTGCTACCACCTAGACATCTTACTTCAATATCTAAAGATTCTGCCACTCAAACTGAATGAAAACACCTATGTGCCTAACAAAGCACAGTGTATAGGTACCAATCCGAATGAGTATAATACATCCTCTTAAATACTGAACGTAATACACATTCATATGGTGTATATCAATACTTCATTTGCATTATATCATCGCCATCTCCATACGCTTTGAATGACTGCGGTTGTTATATGTACAATGCTCTAAGCAGGATATCTTGTGCCACTATTTAGTTTCAGTTTATTTGAACTAGTTCTCAGATTTAGGAGTTTTTTGAAGGCAAGGGATGATTAATTTCGAATCATCTTTTACTAATTTTCTTGGTCATTCAAAAAAAAAACATAATATCAAGCTGCTTGAAATAAAAAGAGCTCAAAGTTATCCTTCTAAGAATTATATTGTGACGGCCGAGAGAAAAGTTATGACTTAAAGGCAGGATGCAATTAACTGAGTAACTTTATTAAAGAACACTCTTCTTTATATACAAAACATCAAGGCAACAGGAAAATACATGTTCGAGAAAATGACAATGTTACATAGGTGACACACAGACAAGTTCATTCTGGTTCTTTTTAGTGTGAGGGAAGAGCGCAGATACAAGCATAATGTATACAAAATAATTTATGTACGATCGTGTGACACACGGTTGGTACTTGGCTCCCCCCCTAAAAATGACATACTGTACATGTTAAATAGGGCGCCCTGCTCTAGAGAAGCGAACTGTAGGCGGGTCATCTGGAAGTAGATAAGCAGGTTTTAGACGATGAATGGAGACCCAGTCTTCTTTGGTACGAATGTTTAGTAGGAATGCTTTCGGACTGCGTCGGATCACAAGGAAAGGGCCTGTGTAAGGAGGCGTTAGCAGTGGCTTGGTAGTGTCGTTGCGCAGGAAGACGTGCGTTGCAGAATACAAGTCTGTTGGTATGTGATGCTTCGCTGGGGGCTTGTAAGTCTGGCGGCATGGAGTAAATTTTCCCACGACGTGACGTATGCGCTGGAGATCATCGGATGAGGTTATAGAAGGAAAAAATTCGGCTGGGACGACCAACGGGTCGCCATACACCATTTCAGCTGCCGAGACGTCAAGGGCGTCTTTAGGAGTGGTCCTTAGTCCCAGGAGGACCCAGGGAAGCTGAGTAAACCAGTTGCAATCCTTGCAGCGGGACATCAAAGCTGCTTTGAGGGTGCGATGCAAACGTTCAACCATTCCATTGGCAGCGAGGGTGTAGGCCGTTGTCTGATGTAGGGTGATGCCCAGGAGATTCGCTAATGATGTCCACAATTGAGAGGTGAAAGTGGTTCCCCAGTCAGAAGTAATATGCACAGGGATACCGAATCTTGAAATCCATCCAGAGAGTAAGGCAGATGTACATGAGGCGGATATTGCACTTTCCATGGGAATGGCTTCAGGCCAACGGGTGGAGCGGTCGATGACGGTAAACAGGTAACGATGTCCTTGTGATGTGGGTAGGGGGCCTACAACGTCGACGTGAATGTGAGCGAAACAACGCTGAGGTTGAGGAAAGGTGCCCACTCCTGAATCCGTGTGTCGATGTACTTAGGAAGTTTGGCAAGAAGTACAGGCGCGGACCCAATCCTTAGCATCCTTAGAAATGTCGTGCCAAATGAACTTTGCCTTCAGCAGCTGTGCAGTAGAATGGCACGAGGGATGTGAAACTCCGTGAATTAAATCAAACACCTGTCGGCGCATGGGAACAGGAATCCAAGGTCGTGGTCTGCCAGTACTGACGTCACAGAGGAGGGTGGTGTTGGAGTCTTTAAAGGGGAAGTCTTCCCAAGGGAGGGACGTGCAAGATGTCCTACATGCTTGATATTCTGGATCCTGTCGTTGGGCTTCAGCCAGAGTGTTGTAATCCAATCCCAGTTGAACGGCAGCCAATGTATTTCTTGACAGGTCATCGGCAACGGGATTCATTTTCCCAGGGACATATTGAAGGGTGCAATTGTATTCAGCCACGGCGGAGAGATGTCGGCGTTGCCGGGAGGACCAGGCATCAGACTGTTGAGTAAAGGCGTGCACCAGAGGCATGTGGTCTGTGCGAATGACAAAGGGCGTACCTTCTAAGAAATGGCGAAAGTGACGGACAGCCAAGTGCACCGCCAGCAATTCTCGATCGAAGGTAGAATAGCCCGATTCTGCCTTGGACAGTTTTCTGCTGAAGAAGGCCAATGGGCGGGGCGAGCCGTTGACCACCTGCTCGAGTACTGCACCAATAGCGACGTCGCTGGCATCGGTGGAGAGAAGGAGAGGGGCATGTGGGATAGGAAAAGTGAGAGCCGCAGCAGTTGATAGGGCCTTTTTAGCATTGCAGAAGGCTGCTTCTTGAAGGGGACCCCACTTCAGGTCCATTGGCTTGCCCTTGAGGGAGGCGTATAGGGGAGCAAGAGTGGCGGCAATGGCTAAGAGAAAACAGTGATAATAGTTGATCATGCCCAAGAATTCCTGCAGAGCTTTGACGGTCGAGGGCACGGGGAAGTTCTGAACGGCTGCTACCTTCTCAGGGAAGGGGTGGACTCCTTCAGTAGTGATGCGGTGCCCTAAAAACAGCACTTCGTTGGCACCAAAGGTACACTTGTCGTACCGGACTACAAGGCCGTTTTGTTGCAGGCGGTCTAGCACGATGCGCAGGTGACGGAGGTGATCCTCTTTTGAGGAGGAGAACACAAGTATGTCGTCCACATAACATACACAGGAAGGGAGGTCACCTAAGATGCCATCCATGAGACGTTGAAACGTGTTCCAGCATTACGAAGGCCAAAACAGGAGTAATTGAAGGTGTATGTACCAAACTGAGTGGTGATGGCAGTCTTGGGGATGTCTTTTGGGTTCATAGGCACCTGATAATACCCCTTCAGGATATCGAGCGTAGAGAAAACCTTTGCTTTGTGCAGGTAGGAGGTCACGTCGGCAATGTTTGGGAGGGGGTAGTGATCCGGTTCTTTTTGCATGTTCAGGCGCCTGTAATCCCCGCACGGACGGAGGGAGCCATCTTTCTTCAGAACGATGTTTAAGGGTGACGACCATGGGCTGGAGGCCTTTTGGCAAAGGCCCATTTCCTCCATTTCGGCGAACGTCTGTTTGGCGGCTGCCAATCGTTCCGGTGCCAGACATCTGAATTTTGCAAAGACTGGGGGTCCCGTCGTCTTGATATGGTGATAAATACCGTGCTTGGCAGGAACCGTGGGCATTTGGCGAGGTTCTGGACGGAAAACTTCCGGGTACGACGTGAGGAGGTGTGCGTAGTCATCCGTGGGTGCGCTGATGTGGAGAGCAAAGTTAGAGGGGGCGGGTTGAAGAGGTGTCGACAAGTACGAGTCTGCGTTGACCAATCGTCGGTGGGCGACATCGACCAGAAGGTGGAAATGAGAGAGGAAATCCGCACCGAAGATTGGCATTGTGACATCAGCAACGAGAAACTTGAATTTACCGTTTCTGAACGATAATGTGAGGTTCTCGTAACCGTAGGTGGGTATCGCAGATCCGTTGGCAGCTACCAAGCGGATGTCGGCAGATGTAGACAGACTACGTCGTGTCTTGAAGAGTTTCCTTGGCAAAAGAGAACGACAAGCACCCGTGTCTTCCAAAAATCACACGCCTGTTCCTGCATCATGTAAAAAGTAAAGATTAGAAACACGGGAGGCCACCACCACGAGCGATGGCCTACTTACACGTTTTTTGGCCACTGACAATCATTGGCACATTTCTTTGGCGGTTGCCCCGAATCTGAAGTGGTAGTAGCAAAACTGCGGCGGATGGGAGGCAGTAAGTGGCTGTAGAAGTCGTTTGTTGGGGCGCGAGCGATTGGTGGGTGGTGGGTGGCTTTGTCGCCGCTTCGGCACGTCACAGGGTAGGCGTGTATGTCCTACGGCATTCATGTCAGCTTCGGTTGACGTTGAATAGGCATCCTCTTCGTCAGGGGTGGAGGCGTTGATGGAGGTCTTGAAGTGGCTGTCCTTAAGGGTGTCGGCTTTGGTCATCAAGTCCTTTATGGGTAAACTATCGACATCGGGTAAGGCAGCACGTATAGGTCCGGGTAAACGGTGTATCCAAAGAGCACGAAGTAGGTTCACCTCACGAGGAGAGCCGTCTATGGCAGGTTGAAGGCGAGCGATACTGGTAATTTCTCTGAGGGAAAGCGAAGCCCTTTGGTCCCCCAACGGTTGTTGAGAGAGCTGAAAAAGCTTTGCTATACGGGTGGCTGGCGACGGTGAGTACTGCTGCAGAAGGCATGTTTTGAGGGCGTCATACGCTATTGGGGTGTCTCCTTGTTCACAAAGCCAGTCGGATATTTCTGGGAAGGTGTCCTCGGGTATCGCCGCGAGAACATAATCTGCTTTGGTGGTTGAGCGAGTCAAGCCGTTGATGCAAAACTGGACTTCTGCGCGCTGAAACCAAGCAAACGCCTCTCCGCCGGCGAACGGTGAAAGTTTCAATGGAACAGCCGCAGCGCCAACTTCTTTAGAGTACGTCATAGTACCAACGATGGAGGGGCGAGGGGGGTGGGGTGGAAGGCGGTGGGAGCGAGTCGACTTTCGAGGTCACCAATGTGACGGCCGAGAGAAAGGTTATGACTTAAAGGCAGAATGCAATCAACTGAGTAACTTTATTAAAGAACACTCGCCTTTAGATAAAAAACCTCAAGGCAACAGGAAAATACATGTTCGAGAAAATGACAATGTTACATAGGCGACACACAGACATGTTTATTCTGGTTCTTTTTAGTGCGAGGGAAGAGCACAGATACAAGCATAATATATAAAAAATAATTTATGTACGATCGTGTGACACACGGTTGGTACAATATTTAGAATGAAATCATGGACCTATATATCCCCGATGCAATTATTCTACCGATTGGAATCAGTGACGAGACATTGATCATGCATTAAAGCTTTTGTGGATCTCAAGGTATTTTACAGATTTTTGTAATGGTTTCAACTTTCATTGAGTATTAATTCTTATTAGTTGCTTATTTTTCTCTGTTTATCGTTTATATCTAATATGACCATGCAACTTTCTACAGTAAGATTGTTAAATTTTAATCAAAATGTATAGAATACATGACTTCGTAAGAACCAACACATGCAAGCCAACAGTTTCTACTAACCATAATGAAGACGCTAATTCTAATTGAATCGTTTAAAGATTACTATGAAATCATACATATATGGCGATAATATATAAATTCCTAGCAACACACGACTACTTTAGTGCTACATGTTGAGTAAGAGTGTGTATTTGAAGGGAGACCAGCAATATAACGGGACTAGGCGGGGTCAAAAAATAATTGTCTAATACTATTCCAACAGAATAGTAAAGCTATATATATATATATATATATGTATATATATATATATATATATATGTATATATATATATATATATATATGTGTGTGTGTGTGTCTGTGTCTGTGTATGTGTTTATATATAATTATAAATAAATATATAAATTTATATATATATATAAATATAGACATATATATATATTTATCTATATCTGTATAAATATATATATATATATATATATATGTATGTGTGTGTGCGTGTGTGTATAATGTATATATATATATATATATATATATATTTATATATAAATATATATATATATATATATATATATATATAAATATGTTTATATATACATATATACACACAAATATATATTTATATTTATATGTGTGTGTGTGTATGTACGTGCGTCTATCTTATATGTAAGCATTTTATGTTGGTTGGAGATGCGACCGGGAAAATTTTCCGATAATAAGTCAGAGGAAACGTAGCATAGACCGGCAATAGCTTATCAAAAAAGTTTCCAAGAGCATATAACTTTTGCTTAACAAGATTATAAGGGCTGCTCAGACCCTCAATTCTATTATGGTGGAGGGGAAAGCCGTGGAGGTTCCACGCCAGGAATTTGTAACCTTCGACACAATAGGACCTCATAAGTAACATGCTCAGAAATATTATTTTCTTTATATTATTTAATTTGCATGCTCTTTATTCCCTTATTACTGATAGATAACCAAAATAATTATTTGTCTCATTACTTATTAAATGACTCACAAATTCCCAGCAATAAATATATATATATATATATATATATATATATATATTTATATATATAAATATATATATAAATATATATATAAATATATATATATATATATATATATATATACACGTATGTGTGTGTGTGTGGCATTTCTGTGCTAGTCTATATTTGCACATTTTCTTACTTTGTCATTTTCTTTTCATTCCTCTGCTTGTGTTTTGATCTCCAATTACCAATTCTTTCTATTTTAATGACCATTTACTATCTTTAATCTTCATTATATGACCTCCCCATGTCCATTTCTTTTTCGTACAATAAAATATCAATACTTTAGAATGCTCTTATATCTCTGTTGGTCTTTTTCTGTCTTGTACCGTTAATAACATCATTATTCTTTTTATAGCTCTTTCAGTAGTAACTAGCTTATGGTGCAAGGCTTTCGTACGGCTCTGAGTTCCCGATGATAAGTTAATATTGGTAGTACCACCTGTTTAAATATTTTTATTTTTAGATAGAGTGGCATTTAACATTTCAGGATGTCATTTTGTTTACAAAAGTTCTCTACCCCTTGTATATCTATCTTTAAATTTTGGTGCCATGTACTGAGGAAACACTGTATGTCCTAAGAGCTTATATTCGTCAACAATTTCTAGAGATTCATACATAACCCTTATTTGTTTCTCTGCATTTTCATTTAACATTATAAAATTTTTCACTCATAATAATTTTTAGCTCTATATTTCTGCTTAATCTATCATAAGTTTTTATCATCTTTTGCAAATTTGTCCCATGGTTTACTAAACCCAACTCTGTCATCTGCAAATCCTAATTAATATAATAAAAAGTACCATTGCTCTATGATTTGAGTTTATGAATATATTCAGGTAATGAAGAGTTCTTAAATTTTACCCCCAGACTGGATTGCTAAAAAAAATCATAAATTTAAGTATGGTGATTAAAAAGAAAGATAACTAAATCTTATTTAACTTGTCTATTAGGGGAATGATATTCATATAAAACTTTCAATACATTATGAAATGAACCCCCCCCCCCCCCTCCAAAAAAAAGTATATAAAAATTGCTGACCCATGAGTCAGATAATTATGAAATTATGTATTTTTCAGTCACCATACCAGATATTACCTGAAAAAAAAACATTAATTAATATTATTACTGCAATTTAGACATGTAAGCTCTCAAATATAGATAACGGGTAAAGTTATGAAAAAAAGCTATCACCATTGGATTTCATATCACTAATTATATTAACAACTTCATGTTTTGAGCTGAAACGTTAGCTGTTATAAAAGAAAAAAATCAAACAAGAGATAAGTGATTTTTCATCCTAGTATATCTGTGTGAATAAACTGAAATGGGAACATTATTGATCCTAATGCATCGAGTAATATGCATACCCTCCATAGCGAGCTTCTATGTAAAAGACAATGTTTGTGTATTTTCTCGTCATTTGTATAACAATGGCCGAATAAAGCTTCGATTAACTAGATTTGCCTTTATGGGTGCGTTGTGTTTAAATAACACCACTATTCACGTTTGATTTTTATCAGAGTAAAATGTTGTGTTTTATCGATATCTAAAGTTTTAGCAATAAAATAAAACTGAAAGTTTGAAAACAGAATGGTTTGTCCTGAGAGGCTGCAATCAAATGATATATGTTCATATTGTTTCCATTAAGCTGTTCATAAATGCAGTAATTACACTTAAATGCTTTTGTCTACTAATTTCAGATATTACTGAATGAATAACGTATAATCTCTTATACATATATATATATATATATATATGTATGTATGTATATATACATATATATATATATATATATATATACATATATATATGTATATATACATATATATATATGTATATATATATATATATATATGTGTGTGTGTGTGTGTGTAGATGTTTAAATAATGAAATGTATAATTATTAGTCATTTACCGTTGGGAAGTATTGTTCTTGGAGGTGATAATTAATAACGATGATATTACATACTTCAAAACTATGATTTTTCATTATATCATAATGAAATTGATTCAGCCGTCCAAACTCAATTTCACTTAATCTGCCAAAAATGTTTAATTTATCACAAGTAATTTTTCTATTTTCACTGCAAAATAATGTGGGTCAGTAACATCATTAGAAAGTTCTTTTTAGTTTTTTTTTTATGGACGATATAAACATAACAGTAAAAGATAGCATTTTTCCATTTCATTACACTTTGATAGAAATATATTGCAGTCATAATAATAATAAGGAAGATAAATGTAATTTGAGAAAAGCTTCATTAAATTATGCCACGCTGCATCCCATCTTATGGCAAGAATGTAAAGTAATTATGGCGTATGTCTCCACCAATACATAAAGAAAAGGCAAATGAACTCATGAAATGTAAGTCACCCATCATCTTACCCAAACCACATAAAGCCAGCTTCACTCCCGCCGGTAACTGCATATACAAATGGCATGAACTGATAAGGAATGCAGAGCAACAAGCGAATCCAAATCCAGCCACATAACCCTCATTCAACCCTTGTTATCACCAACATCCAGGGGCTTACAATGGCCTTATCGGTCGCTCCAGGGAGTAAGCAGGAGACCCATAGGGAAGGACTGGGATTTAGTTAAGCAGTCGGCAGGGATTTATCAGCCAATAGAGAGAGAGAGAGAGAGAGAGAGAGAGAGAGAGAGAGAGACTCATGTTATATATTACATTTTTAATAAATTTATTACCTACTCTATACATATATATATATATATATATATACAGTATATATATATATATATATATACAGTATATATATATATATATATATATGCATATATTACATATATATATATATATATATAATTTATATATATATATATATATATACATATATATATTATATACGTATATATGTGTGTGTATATATATATATATATATATATACAGTATATATATAAGTAATATAATTATCCTAATTAGCCACTGGTTAAATATCTTCAAAAATAACGATATCTTTTTGAATAATATTATGTAAGATCAACTTAGAGACAAAATTTTCTCTAACCATTGATGTAGATAATTGAACTAATGGTCACCTTCACTGGATTTTTTTTTTCTCGATATGGAAGTTTTGGATCTGATTGGTGTTATATAGAGTTCTTTAATCTTATCTATTGTTTAGATTCTGCTGCACTAGCCTGTTTGTTATAAAGAGAGTCTCCTTTAAAGAGACTTGTAGTATAACTAGGCAAAACGTAATATTTTTAGAAACTTTATGAAATCATTATATGCAAAAGTTTTGCAAATGCAGGCTGCTTGAAAAAGACTGGTAATGTCACCAAGCCAGGTTATTATTTCCAGAAACTAAATATATTTATTTTTTCAAAAATTAATTGCAAATGCATACTGGTTTAAAATGTATGTCAGTATCACTAATAAATATTATTATTTTTGTAAACTATATACATTAATTATTAAAACAACTTTTAAGTCAATAAAAAAATCACATGCCTTCTGGAACCCATAGAAGTTATAGTAACATCGACGGACGCGAGTCCAAGGACGACTACCCCTTTAAGATCTTCACTTGATCGAGCAAGTGTCTTCTGAAGAGCTTAATGGTCACCCTCTAGATTCTCAGGCCTTCATTAACATTCGAGCATTTTGCAGACGATTGGTAAAGGAGAGTGACCCGTATAGTATCCCTCCTGAGAGGTCGAATTCGCGTGAGAATAAGACCCGCATCTTGAAATTTATAATCTATAGCCTTATGCACGGAAGGATTTCAGTGCCTTTATTCGAAGGACGAGGAAAAATTCTGGGGACAGGATTTTATCTGTTATAGAATTGTATTGAAAAAAAAAAAAAAGTTACGCTTCCTTAAAGTTTATAAAATTATGATGAGAGGAAGACAAGCTCGATCAACCGTTAACAATCGATATTTATTTTTTTTTATTTGTGTGGATATTCTTGTTGTTTTTCTTTTTTATTTACCATTTAAGGTTTAATATTCATGTACAATACTATTTTGAAAGCTTTTACGTTTATGGCTTTTCCTTGTATCTGTCTTTAATGAAGAAATAATAATAATAATAATAATAATAATAATAATAATAATAATAATAATAATAATAATAATAATAATAATAATAATGATATTAATATTATCAGTAATAATAATAATGATATTAATATTATCAGTAATAATAATAATGATATTAATATTATCAGTAATAATAATAATATTAATAATAATAATAATAATAATATTATCAGTAATAATAATAACAATAATGATAATAATAATAATAATAATAATAATAATAATAATAATAATAATAACGGCTTTCAGTCTTTTCAGACTATTTATTCCTACATATGAAATACTTATAAGAAGTCAATAAAGGAACTAAATCCTGCTATGGAAAGATATTTGATAGAGCAAATATTTTGAAATACAGTAGATAATATACTGGCTATGTAATTATTTAAAAACACAATAAATGTAACATTAGGTACAATAAGCCAGTAAACTGTTAAAATGAATACAAAATAAACCATAGATCAAAATATAATTGTTTTTGAACAACAATAAACTATTCACCAAAAGCAATAAAGAATCTGTTATATAAAACTTGAAGTAATAAAGAATCTGAAATATAAAACTTAAAGTTATAAGGAATCTGAAATACCAAAATGCACTACCATATATACGATCACCTATTTAAAATATTTTCAAGATTACGCTCCAAAGATTATTTAAAACTGATTTATCAAAAATATAAGAAAATAAAAGATGATAATTATATTATACCTAACCTAATATAGAGAAACTATCATATGTTCATATTTCCTCTTCAAAGCTACTATAGCTGGAGGCTTTGAAAGTTCATGAGGTAACTCGTTTAACAGTCTGCACTTCTGAAACAAAGCAGATTGCTTCTACAACTCCACCCTTGCTGCCAGGAGATTGATTCTCAGGCCCAGAGTAACGTACGAGTATGAAGACAACAGTGGGGCATATACTCACCGAAAATGGCATATATATATATATATATATATATACCAGTAGGTATTAGGTTCACCAGGGCACCAGCCACCCGTTGAGATACTAATGCTAGATAGTTATGGGGTCTTTTGACTGACCAAAAAGTAATACACTGGATCCTTCTCTCTGGTTACTTTCCGTTTTATCTTTGCCTACGCACCTAGAAGTCTAGGATATTCTTTACATATTCTCCTCTTTCCTCATACACCTGAAACACTGATATTACAAAACAATTCTTTTTCACCCTAGGCCTGGGGTTAATGCATTGCAATTGTTCAGTGGCCAATTTCCTCTTGGTAAGGTTAGAAGTTACTTCTTAGCTATGGTAAGCAGCTCTTCTAGGAGGACACTACAAATTATAACCTTTGTTCTCTCGTCTTGGATAGTGCCATAGTCTCTGTAACATGGTGTTCAGCAGATTTTGCCTAGAGTTCTCTTGCTTGAGGGTACACTCGTGCTAATGATTCTACCTTACTTCTCATCCTTTGAATTAGTTAAATTTTTTTATAGTTTATATATGAGATATTTATCTTAATGTTACTGTTCTTAAAATGTTTTATTTTTCCTTGTTGCATTTCCTCATATGCATATTTTTCTTATTGGAGTGCCTGGGCTTATAATATTCTGCTTTCCCATCTTAAGTTGTAGCCATTAGTAATCATGTATATATATATATATATATATATATGTATATATATATATATTCATATCTATATATATATGTATATATATACATA
>NC_090725.1:45501832-45504332 GCF_036898095.1 Palaemon carinicauda | reverse complement strand
TCCGCTACCTTAAATTAAGCGTTCACCTCTTGGAGGTAGTCAAGTCTCGTATGAGTATAGAAACTGTTATAAGAAAACAAGGCATGCAATTTATGTTAAGGTAAAAATTATGTTGGTGGCATCAATATATATATATTTTTTTATAATGTTAGTAGATTTACCTAATATGACCCCATGAAATTCAGTACTATTCAGTCAATATGCGCTGAAAATGTCTCAGAAATCCATCCTTTTACCTTACCAGTTGTAGGTTGAGGTAAAAGGAGTTCTTCATTGATATCGGACAAGAAATCCTGTAGTATGATATCATTATAGATTCCGTGGAGGAGGGTAACATTGCAATCAATTTCACTGTCATAGTTATCATTGGGAGCCATCCATCCATGCTTTGGATCCTTACAGAAGCAGAAACTTGCTGTTGGAGGCTGAGAAAGTCCTATACTACATTAGTTATAGTCTTCATTATCATAAAAAAATAAGGAAGGGTATACATATGAAGTTTGATCTTATTCGTTTATTAAACTAGTCTTTTATGTAAAAAAAAATGCATACTCTATCACTTGGAAAGGCTAAAAAAAATAAAGAAATATTAATATTTCCAACGTAATCATTAATAATTCAGAGTAAATATATAAAATGAAGTTCATAATGAAAACAAACCTATGTATACAAAGAATATTTTGTTAGGTTTGACTTATGTACTGGAAAATAACCTAGAAGGTATTGTATATGTTCAGACTATAATAAAATAGCAATAATTTACTATCATTTCCACTATACCCATCAATAATTGACACAAACTTATTGAACATTTTCGTTAGTTTTTGATAGAATTCTCTTTCAATAATGCACCTGGTCTAAAAATCACTAGATATCACTAGGCTCTACTAACTGAACAACAACTTACTAATATTTCCACATAACAAATAATAAGTCAATAAAAATATATAGCAGCAATGAAGACCCTGTGTTTCTCAATAGTTTGGGCAGATTCACTCTTCTGGGCCCAGCAGTTTCCCTTAGTCTTTGTGGCTCAGACCATCGGTGACTAGCATACTCTCTATAGTTGGGATAATAATCTTTTGTAGATTATTGAACACATGTAGCGAAGAAATTCAATAATATCCTCTAGAGACACACTAATTTTGATCATATCATTGTAAAACATAATAATTCAAGTATAGTACTATGTTAAGGTTTCAAGTACTTATCATAATAAATGGTGCTTAGGGTGGCAGAGAGAAAGAGCAGTTCAAGTGAGTTTTGTGTTCTAGGACGATTCAGCTGACACTGACTCAGTTAGCCTTTGTTTACCTAACTTTATATAAACAGTAGCACACTTTAATTGCAGTGCCATGCTACAGGCTAAAAAAAATGTAATGTACATGACAACATATCCCACAGAGGCTACATGTCTGCTAAAGGGGTAAAGAACCCAGTTTTGGTTTTGCTTAGGAGAATTATTTTTCAAAACATTTTATAGGTCTTCAATCTATTTTTACCTATGTCCAACGGGCAAAATTTACCTATAACAAAAAATAATGTCTTATTTTGAAAACACTTACGGTATAACGGGTTGCAATGCTTTCAGGTGAATGATTGATTATTTTATATAAGACTACGACTGCTTGATTTGATGTTTTAATTTAGCCATTATGAATATCCAGAACGCCCAGGAGCTATCGTCATATATTTTACTATGGTGGATATAATATCTGAAAAAAAAAAGCGATGAGTATTTACTATGTTCTTCTTGTTAGAAAATCATGCAAATAATTGAAAAACCTATAACAGCAGATGATGGAATAATCAAAACATTAAATAGTTAAACTGAAAAGTCAGGCGTATTTCAATGAATAAATACATATATTCCTACATAAACACATAAACACACACGTATATATATATATATATATATAGCCTATATATATATATATATATTTATATATATATATATATATATACAGATATATATATATATATATATGCGTGTGTGTATAAACATTATTTTTTTAGCTAAAACATCATTTTAGTTACATTTCTTTACCTAAAGTTTCATTTTACTGAATAATGAAGTAAACCTTGTTTTACCAATGTTTATTCTAGTCTTTCATATTGTTTGGTGAATAATAAGTTTCCAAAGATTGAAATGATTTGCCATATTTTTAGTGTGTACACCAAATTAACCTGGTTAGAAAACTACCATAAGAGGTTCCATTAGCTTCGGTAATAGTATCTGACCTTTAACTCCAACATAAAATAATACATGATTTCCTGCAGCATAGTGTGTATTTCTTGGGCGTCCGAACACAACACATCCAAAATCACTGAGCACATCTAGGCGAGAATTGGACGAGGCAGAGAGAGCCATGATCAATATGGCCTCTCCTATGTAAACATAGCCACTGCAAACAGGCGGTCGACACGCGGTCAGACACAACGGCACCAGGAAATGCAGCGACCATAACCCCTTCAGTTCCGCTAGTCCCCCCATTACGAA
>NC_090725.1:45489332-45491832 GCF_036898095.1 Palaemon carinicauda | reverse complement strand
AACTCTATGGTTTAGTTTTATTTCCTTATTTATGATAGGATAGTGTATCTATCTTTAAATGATTACTTATTCTAACTTTGTAGTGGTTCCTACAACTTTTTTTAAAATAATTTTATCCAAAAAAATATATTTATAGATAATAGGTATCTACGTCCTATAACTCCATCTACTTAACAAAGTGAAAATGTTTACTGTTAAAATATTATAATTATAATACTACCATCTTATTAGACTCTTTTTTTCTTTATTGTCGTGTTTTTTTTTCTAGTGCAAAAAAAATAATATCCAGACAATTTACTAAGAGTAAATTCTACTCAAATCTTATTGTCGATCAGTTCTTTTCTCAAGTGTGCTGATCAAATCAATGACTTGTTTTCTAATTTGGTAATGTTTTTGAGGTGGATGCATACTGGCGTCTATCGGTCAGCATATAATTCATGTTTCAAATAGACCTTTTAATTTTCAATTTACGATGCAACATTTCCTATAATTATCTCTACCTAGTTAAAAAAAAAAAAAGGCATATTTTGGTCCTGGGAACCATTTTAATTTTACAATTTATTTTTATTTGTTTTCTTATTTTTATTAGTTGAAAATTATTCTTATTAATTATATAAAATCATATTTCCTGGCGCGCAAACCATCCAATTTCCAAATATACACAAATACAAAACAAACAGATGAGCAAAACAGTAAAGAAATAGATTATTGAATAAGATAAAACCATAAAAAGGATATTGCAACTGGATCAGGGATCTGCAAACGAATGCAAAGCATATGCGCATACGCTTACATCACTTTGAAAGGCACAATGCTAATATTTTTCCATGGCGAAGTACATATGTAAAATTCAAGAGAAGAGAGTATGCTCTCTCTCTCTCTCTCTCTCTCTCTCTCTCTCTCTCTCTCTCTCTCTCATATCTGCTGTATATTTTATCAGGCACTAGGCTATGTTTTTAAGCAATTTATTTCAGTTCAGGTACAGTAATTGAATCTTTGTTCAAATCACAAAAGAGTATTTATGTGTGGAATTTCTCATTCTTAATAAATGAAGCTAAATCATTTCACTTCTAGAATATGTTGGACGAAAATTTATATTTGATTTTAGATTTACATCTTTAACCTTAGAAGTTTATTTTTTTTAGATAGATAATTTTTTACTATTAATCTACGAAACACTTCTTTCATGTCTATATTATTGTCATCAAAGTTATATATCTTTCATATAATCATCTCCAATGACATTGGATTCTATTTGCATTTCAATTGTTGATAGAAAATCTCTGTATTTCGTCCATTCCTTCTTTTTGAATTACTGTAAGCTTAATAGGACAATCCACGCTGGAGTAAAGGGATTTCCAGCGGCTTCTCTAATTTGAGCCAATTCTGGTAAGCGTTTCAAGAGTAACGGCAGGGACTTTGGAACGAGAATTTTGAGACAAATTAATTTACCTCTTGGAAAGAGATTACTTTAATATTTTATAACTCTATATTAAATATCATTCCTTGAATAATATGAAGTTAGTGACCACATATAGAGAGAGAGAGAGAGAGAGAGAGAGAGAGAGAGAGAGAGAGAGCGACGCATACATTCGTCAATGACAATCATAAACACACACACACAAACACACCCCACACACACATCACACACGCATGTATATATATATATATATATATATATGTATATATATATTTCTATTTATATTTATTTGTCTATGTGAGTAAGTGTGTTAAGAGGAGTTAGATATGAGGATGACTGTAGTTCATATAGTTGTGTTATGAATATATTGATTATTTGCAGGATTATTGTTGTGGATGTTACAAAACTTTCATGAAATGCTTATTACTTTATGTAACTTGAGAGGTAATATAAGAGTCTTACTAAAATTATCGTTTGAATACTACCCTCAGGAGAAAAAACCCTGAAAATAGGTACAGAAAATCAAAGAATTTTGCTGTGGGGCAAAAAATCTACCTAGTATAGTCAGCTGTCATAAGGATCAAGAAAATAGCCCAGTTGGTGAATATATATATATATATATATATATACATATATATATATATATATATATATACACATATATATATATATATATATATACATGTAAGATTAATATAACTGAAAAGGTTGGTAATGATAAGCTGATAATTTAAACAACCAGTGAATATT
Organism: Palaemon carinicauda; assembly: GCF_036898095.1. NCBI lineage: Eukaryota > Metazoa > Arthropoda > Malacostraca > Decapoda > Palaemonidae > Palaemon > Palaemon carinicauda. The sequence continues at coordinate 45,489,662 of NC_090725.1, read as the reverse complement.
TAAATTAAATAAGATTATTCTGAAATTCAATTATTTATATACGAAACACAAAACTATTTAAGGTTTCCATGATATGCTTCTTTAAAATAGCAATGACAACCATATTAATTATAGTACCTAATTGATATTTATCATAGTAATAATTACCCAATATTTAATTCATAAAAAATAAGTATTTATGAATTGAGTATCTGTTTAAATATTACAGTTTTTCATTGGAAAAATAATTGTTCAATTGAGCAATGTGAAGTTCTCAGCTATTTCTGTTAATATATCAAGGAAGACCTAGTCAATCAATTTTCCCTATTAACTCAGAAAATGAGGGAATCA
>NC_090725.1:45471832-45484332 GCF_036898095.1 Palaemon carinicauda | reverse complement strand
ACATCTAAGAATTACATTTAATATTTTTGCTGAACATTAACCCCGCTGCATATTTTCGCGATAAGAGACAAAACTACCTATGAAACTGGTCTTTTACATTGATCGTTCTTGTTATAGTGATTTTTAAAATGTTGTACCTTGTCCTTCTATTTGAAAATGTCGCTATTTAGCAACATTTCACGAATCCCCCAAAAGATACTCATACAAATGAATTTCACAGCTTCGACTACATGGACTTTTAACTTGAAGGTTTAAAGGTTGATGAATTGCAGAGGTGAGGGATAAGATAATGAAATATAGACTGATTAACTTCACGGGTGTGAACGGATAAGTTGCAGTTTGTTAAGTAAGTTCCTACTTTAGAGGGAAAACCCAACATCAAATTCTTAATGTTATGCAATTCTTTCTTTAAAATATTCCCTATTTTTTTATTTTCCACTACAGTCTCGTTGGAGCTTTTGTTAATGGTACTGCTATCTAATGTTATATAAAATTTCCTTAATCTTTCTCTATTTCCTACCTCTAGTCTATTTCCAAGGGCAGGAAGAAGTAGCATTTCTTTTGTTGCATTCAACGTGAGTTTATGTTTTTATATTAAAACTGGCTTATAAATGAAAATATGCAATAGTCCAAAACCTGGTGTATATTTGTTTTTCTATACTTTTCACTATTACCTCTTTGCTGGTCGTCTTCTATGGTTGGCGTTGAAGTGGTTCGAAACAGTGTTTTCCTGAAGGTGACAAGGATGCAGTCGCTCTTTTTAATAAATTAATTTTTTCCCACCAACAGAGGTGTGGGAACAGCTTCCTAAAGCATGGTATGAAAATTGGTGATCTACGTAATGCTATTGAAGATTTTCTTACTTTTATCTTGTTTTATTTTTATGATCAAATTAAGGGTCTTGGCTATTCTATATTGTACTGTATATTACTATTTCTGTAATGAGTTTTCTTTTCATCATTATAATATTTTTTTTATTTACTTGATAATCTCGTCTCTGTAAATACTGATTAGCGCAGAGAGTTGCAGGGAGTTAGGGCCATATCTGGGCAGCCAAAGAGTGCCAGAGACATGTATAATACTTCCATATAACACTTTGGAAATTGATATGAAGTTAAAATAATTGTCCATTGAGAGATGATACTCCTACTCCTGAAGATTGCCAATTAGGAAAAAGACAGTGTCGTGTGTATGTGTAGGTCCCACTGTAGGCTCAAAATATATATGTAACCGCTGCCAGTCTCTGCAATGATGTAAAGCATATGTCATTGGCTTTGCAATGTAATATGATTGGAACCTAAGGACCGCCCCCCCCCCTCCTCAAACAGCAGCAGTCGTTTATCAATTGACAGATCTACAAAGGTGTATAAACTTCCCTGAATAACAATTATATGCACTTTCATAAGATAGCTATGTAACCTTGATAGATGCCGACATTATTACCCATGTGAAATTAGGTTACATCCCGAAAAACCTTCATCTTATTGTCCTAACAAAGATGGGTGTGAGCTAGAGATCATTCATTGCGCAATTGTCAAGCAAACATGGTTTCCTAATGCCCCCAATAAAGAAGAAGAGGCAAAGATACTGTGCAACAGTTCTTTGCAATCACTGGCATAAAATAAATGAGTAATGAAAGTTGTATACTTGCAAAGTATTTTCTTACATAGGTATCTGTTTGTTGTCCTAGAAAAACTACCAAATGCAAAACAAGGCTGTAGTCGAACACGGTGGATATGCAAGGAACCCAAGAGTACATGTGAAGGGAAATGGGATGGGGGGAGAAGGATAATAGTTAATCCATTTCACTAGTGATGAGCAGTGGTCAAGACTATCTCACTCATAATCCCATGAATCCCCATTCCATTTCGACTCGCTAGGTAGACCTACATCAGATTCATAACTCCCTTCTAATTCATTGAAATCCAACTCATCGGAATTATTCTCAATCATCATTGTTTTCACTTTGTGTTGTTTAACGTTTTGGATTAACTCGACCGTATATGGATGTAATGGTGTCATTCTGTATGTTATGATGAGGGTAGAACTAACTTGGGAGGTTCTGGTGTAGCAATGACGGCATGGCCAGTGAGAAACACAGAAATGCTTCAGGCCTCCAAGCCATAAGCTGAAGATGAGTTCTGATGCCAGGCCTAGACGCAAACATAAATTCCTGCTTCGTCCATCTCCGTACCAGATACTTTGTCATATTCCAATTTTGAAAGTATTTCTTCCCTTTAATCTATGGATAAACCAAGCAATTTCTGCTCCCGAAAACACATAGCTCGGAGTATATGAAAGTTCTTTGATATTCACCCATCTTTCTTCACAAAAGTTTATAACCTGCAACTTACTTGGTGTGACCCTTAAAGAAAGCTTTGTCATTGCTTTTCTTTATGGATTAATTTCTTACGTTATTTTATGCTTGAGTCGTGGAATCTAAACTCAATATGAAATACAGTCACTTCTTATCAATATAGATGCTAGAATACTAATTGATCACGGTCAGTATCCCCATAAGAAAGAAACATTACTATTACTGCTGCTGACTACTTTTACATAAGTATTGAATGTTTGCTAAACCGTTCCTGCATATACTCCCCTGCTATCCATTTCCTGTGCATTTTTCTTTCGGTTAGGCATGCCATCTGTCCTTACATAGATGCAAATTTCGTTTTGATTGGATGCCATTGTTATTTTTAGAACATATCTAAGTTTTTAGGGATTCACTGATGCGTCAAGTACTCATAGGAACACTAACGGTTACACGAAAGGATAACAGCAAAGTGTGTCATCAATCACTAGAGGGATTAAGAAAATATAAATATTCGTTTCGGTGAGTTTTTCTGTTCATGAAGAAGAAGAAGAGGAGGAGTGGGAGGAGAAGGAGGAATAGAAGGAGGAAGAGGAGGAGAAGGAGGAGTAGGAAAAATAAAAGAATAATTTTCTGGAAATTAAAACTTTATAAATTATATCTGTAGAAAGATCATAAGAAGAAAACTAAGGATTATCGTATAGTGAAATAATTCAGCCAAAAAAAAAATCATATTGTTATTATGTAAAGAAAAATGAAAGCAAACAAATTAATTACCAATAGTCAAGGAGAATTTAGTTGCAGTTCCGTAAATTATAATAAGTAATAGGAACACACATATTTCCTTTAATTCCATAACTATAAATAAGAGTAAATTGATCCGTAGACCACTCAAATTACAAAAGTGTTCTCCTATACAAGGTTTTAAGAACTACCGTTCAATTCTGTTTTATGATTTTTTTCTCTCTTTCTGTGTGCTTGAAATTGTGCGTGCCAACATTTCTTTCCAGGTAGAGAGATTTTTCTCTGGACAATTTTTGTTTGGTAAAAAAACAAGTTTTAGGTGCTCATTTTTGTTAGTCGTATTTTTTTTTTTTTTCAATATAAGGACCACCTGTGACGATGTGAGAAAATCCAGTAAATTTAATGTTCACTGAGGCACTAGCCGTTTATCTAATCGATCCCATTACTTGTTTCAATTAACGTAGTTTTTGAGTTAGGATCATAATACAATTATAATTCAATAATGTTGAATTACAAGAGAAAGGTTAAGCCCATAATTTCAAAGACAAGAAATATGCCCTTAAATTAAGCTTCTATTGTGATATTTTCGTCATTCGTAGAAGGAAATGATATGGTGAAAATTCACAGCTGTAAAGGTTATATTATTGATATATTAGAAAATAAAACGAGTCATTTAATACTAGAAATCGTTATCGCAGTGAATGCACTTTTTCTAGAAAGACAAGCCTTTTCATCAGATGGTTCTACAAGTATTAACTTATGAATCTAAATCTTGAAACGTACTAAAGCATTAGAATATACGCACGTTACAACTCAAATAGAAAAGGAAATAATAATGATAGAAAAAATACTAAGACAGAGAAAGAGCAACACGGATGCAAGAGTGAAAAAGAGTGATAGACAGGATACATAATGAGAATGACAGATAATTGATGGACATTAAGGAAAAAGAATGGGTTCCTAGAGATTAAAAAGGAGTCATAGGTAACAAGAGAAGAAGATGGATTGACGAACTATGAGGTGTTTTCGCCCAGTGTACTAGTTATGTCTGATGATGATAATGATAATGACAAAGATTATATATATATATATATATATATATATATATATATATATATATATATATATATATATATATATATATATATATATATATTATATATATATATATATATAGATATATATATATATATATATATATATATATATATATATATATATATATATATATGATAAATTTTGCACATTTAGACGTGTTTTTCATATTCAAATAAGCCATATATATTTTTGATACATTAATGTCTGGATTCTCTGAACGACCTCAGGATCAGAGCCCCAGGCGAAATCACACAAAGACAAGAGCTTGTGTCCGGCCGGGAATCGAACCCTGGTCGGCAAGCTTGTACAGACAGTGACTAAACCACTTGGCCAGACAGTGACTAAACCACTTGGCCACGAAGTGGTTTAGTCACTGTCTGTACAAGCTTGCCGACCAGGGTTCGATTCCCGGCCGGACACAAGCTCTTTGCTTTGTGCGATTTCGCCTGGGGCTCTGATCCCGAGGTCGTTAAGAGAATCCAGACATTAATATATCAAAAATATATATCGATTATTTGATATATATATATATATATATATATATATATATATATATATATATATATGTGTGTGTTTATATATATATATATTATATATATATATATATATATATATGTATATATATATATATATATATATATATATATATATATACATACATATATATATATATATATATATATATATATATATATATATATATATATATATATATATATATATATATATATATATATGCGTAAAAATGTGTGTGTGTTTGTTTATACGTCTCGAACTTGTTATGCTCATATGTAATGAACACAACACCAAGTTGGAATATAATCTTGATCCTGCTTAGTTTCTTCTCTTTTAATCTTCAAGAAGATTGCTTTATTGATGCAACTTTATACAATATATTTGGCACAGAGGTAGTAGAGAAATACAACCAACAATTTTAGATAAACGTATTGAAAAGAATATGCCATATAAGTTTGCAGAAACAACAATAACCTTATGATTAAAGATTAAACAAAAATGAGTGTTATCATTAACAAAAACCTCCTTCATACGGCCTTTTTAGGAAAAAGGGAATAATGAATGACTAACATTGACGCAAAAAATTACTAAGAATCCAAACATAAATACGATGGAGTTAATATGAAAATATAAACATTGTTGTAAATGTTTTCGTAAGCGTAATTTACTTACTTACCGATACGGACTAATAAAACAGAATCATTATACCTGACATTCCACGAGAAAAAAGGTGAGATCACGAGAGCATTGGTGTACATTAATAATAAATAATGAAAAAGGAAGAAATGCTTTGGAAATTTGATAGTACAAAAAGCGGAGGTAAGTGACAAGTTTATCAATATGACACCAAGATAACAATGCCTTTGTTAGGATGTAGAGACAGAGAGAATGTTTTGACGTTTCCAGCAGATATAATTTACCCTTGACTCATTGACAAGAGAAGGAAAATGACAGAGCCCGTCACTCTATACTTTTCATTTTATACATATGGCTAATTTGTCTATGCTCAAAGAAACAAAGAGACAGACAGGCGTACACGGACATGCACGCAAACTCTCACTCACTCACTCTCTCTCTCTCTCTCTCTCTCTCTCTCTCTCTCTCTCTCTCTCTCTCTCTCTCTCTCTCTCTCTCTCTCTCTCTCTCAAACATAAACACATTCACATTTTACATATCCGACAGTTTTATCATACTACTAAACCCAAAAGGTTACCCAATTGGATATATTTAATTGAAATATTCCTTATATAGCCAATATATTAACAGAACGTCCTATTCAAATTTATTGTTCAGTGATCTTGTTTGATATATATATATATATATATATATATATATATATATATATATATGGGTGTGTATGTATATATATATATATATATATATATATATATATATATATATATATATATAATATGTATATATATACAGATATATATATATATATATATAATATATATATATATATATATATATATATATATATATATATATCTGTATATATATATATATATATATATATATAAATATATTTATATATATATATATATATATATATATATATATATATATATATATATATATATATATATATTAAAAAAGATCACAGAACTATAATGTTGAACAGAACGTTAGTTTAATATAATTATATATTATTCAGAAACTATTATTCTGAGAGTTCAGAAAGAGAAGTTTCTTTAGGTTCATTTTTAATAAGCACACTAAAAAACTTTTTATCGAGGCTAATAATAATTTCAATGCCCTCACTTAACTCTCACGCCAAATTCTCTAACTCAAATTGAATTATAATTGATTGAATACTCCTCAACGGCATAAATCACCAATGAATCTAGTCTTTTTTTTTTTTTTTGGGGGGGGGGGGGGGGCGTCAACTCTCTCATTTTTCAATATAAGAGTACAGTGTACTTTTTATAATTATAACTTTTCCTTCTTTCACATCCTTTTTTAACGTAAGACATTTGCACTAACATATTTTCTCGACGTCTGCTGGGTCTCCCAACGCTATAGGTTTTCTCTTATCTAGCAATTGGGCCATACACCGGTAATGTTTTACGGATATTCAGATATTCACATTCTGAATTCTCCATAAATATTCACAAACGAATGTCACATGATTGAGTTTTACATCCTTATATAAAAATAGTATTATATATTTCATCTCTTTTGTATCATATCTTCTGGAGTAAGTTTTATGTTTTGTTTGACTCTACAATATCAGGCCATGATGTGCAACATGAATTCCATGGAGTTATTATTCAAAGAAGGAAAGTAAAAAGAAAAAGATTTCTAAATTTTAGGAAATGTAAGATTCAAAACAGATACTTCTGTTCTGTAACGTGTGGCCACATATTTATCTAAAGTCATATCATTATCATATTAGTTTCTTTAGCTAAATACAAGTGATTGTAAAAGTATGGTCGACAAACTTCATTTTAGATGTTCCATCTCTCTCTCTCTCTCTCTCTCTCCTCTCTCTCTCTCTCTCTCTCTCTCTCTCTCTCTCTCTCTCTCTCTCTCTCTCTCCTCCTTGTTCAGTACCCACTTCGAAAGGCTGAGACTGCAGCAATTTCCACAAATTCTCGAAATTCGCCGTCTGTGGACCACCTGTGGTTGAGCAAATACGCTATCTACATAATCTCAACTTTTTTTCATCGAACTCTAGAATTTTATTTGATTAGTTTTCATAGCTAGCTTCCCTGAAATTTCTTGAAACTAATCACTATACAATTTATGTTAATAGGATAAAAAGTTTTAATGTTTAAGAATTTTTTTCTCAAAAGAATCTGACATTTTCTTATCTAAATATGAGGCCGTAAATTTAGTCTTTTTAATTAATATATTTATTTCTTTTCTTAAAAATCCATGCAAAAGTGTAGCAATTTTTCTTATAATGTATCTATTTCATATAAATAGTACGATGAAATTCTTAAGGCAATATCAAAATATATTATAATGGCTTCCTGGTAGCATAAAACGATATCATATATATTCGAAAAAACTATACATATCCGTAACTTTATTTATAAAACTGTCCATTAATCAACCAAGATAATATCTTTGAAATGAAAAACTTATGGGAAAAGTCCATTAGTATGGTAGTAGCAGAATATGAAAAAGCATTTGATTTTACCAAAACTTCAGTGGTAACGAAAGCCCTTTAAAGTAAATTACAAAAAGATAATGAAAAAAAATCTAGTAAAAAAAAAAAGTGTTAAACTAGGAGACCCCATCCCAACTAAAATTATGCATATCATGCAAAGAAGTTTTCTAGAATTCAGAATGGGAAAATGTAGTAAATAATATCAATGGGGAACACCCTAATAACCTAATATTGGTAGGTGACATAGTGCTATTTAGTGCACCATAGGATGATTGATGAATTTAATAAAGATATCAGAAATTCTTGACTAAAAAATAATATCGATAAAAGATAAAATGATGTTCAATGAAAATACTGAGAAACAAAATACAAGGGCTCTGGATGAATCTCTGGAGATCCTTAATGAGTATTTATATTTTGGAGAAGTTAATCTTCCCCTTGTACTTGACACGGATATCACCGGCCAGAAATGTAAGAAACATTCTTTGTTGGACAATATTAACCATCTTTCTTCCATATGTTGTACTTTCAGTATTCGAGGTTACTGTCACACTTATGATTACTTAACTTATCCAACTTTGGCCACCAATTCATCATTTATCTATTTTTATGTTTATTTATCCCTGAAGATGATCATATATTTATTTATATTTGATGTCATTAATGGGCTCTATATCATAAGCAATGATTTCAGCTATACATTTGATTTCAAAGGCTCTTAATAAGTGTTTTCTATAAACCAGTAATATACAAATGATTTTTTTATTTTTTTGGTGGGTAGTGAATGATAAGTAAATAGGTTTAGCTTCATATTCGTATTATCAAATATATCTACTTACTTGGTGAAATAAATTAGTCATATATCGATATAGAAAAATAATCAGTGATGCCATGGTATCTTTGTTTTTTTCAAAATACATTTGCGTGGAATAGAGACGCATTTCCGGTAATGTACTGAATTGGTAATCTAATCCATAAGAACATTATTTCATCCAGATGTAATATATTATGCATAATATTTTTGTCAATTAATGTTTTAATGTAATTCAATAAGATATAATAAGCTGCGCTCTAAAAATATAATTACTAGAATTACTCAACTTGGACTGATGCTTCAGTTACTACTTAATTTATGTTTATTTAATTTGATGCATTAGTTCAATCATAATACAGAAAGAATTAAAATAAACTTTTTTTATTGGCTATTAATAATAAGTAGGTTTGGTATGCTTTGTTCTACGATCATTAAGGATATACATCACAAATTACATACGTCGTATGCTTATATACTCCATAATCTACTAAATTGAAACAAGCATCATTAATTAATAAGCCAGTTCATGTCAAGGAATTCCTACATAACCACATCTCCATTTACAAGCAAGGAAAAATATATTTGTAAAATGACAATTCCTTTGAATAATTATTAACGTATGATACATATGGATAAAGTCGTTTCCCCTTATTTTCACTATACAGTGTTAGACGATATGGATATTGAAAATGTGGATATTTCATTGGTACATCGTTGTGTAAACTTTAGCCTCATTTGCTATGTGTATATAAACAATTAGGCTAGTACAAAATCAGCTTTTTATAGATTATATTATCATAACACAATTAAAGGAATGTAATTGTTTCCATTGTATTCCAGTAAAAGAATATTTGGTTCCGGAATTAACAAAAGACATTATAAATAAATATGTTTACCGAAATTTCCTTTTTACTATATATTCCTTTTAGTTTACTACTCACATAAGAAACACACAAACACACACACACACACACACACACACACACTCACACATACATATATAAACTTGACTGTTGTTGGTATTTCTGACTAATTGTATCGTCAGACGAAATATAAGAATAGTAGCAAATATTTCTCGTGTTAATACAGTAAATATAATCCGGGTAAGATAAATTTCTCGATTGTGAATTTTAAAAAGAAGTAGCTGTGAGACTAACGTACCTTTTATTATATCAAGAACATTTTTACATGCGATTAACATGGATTTCAAAGTATTTTTCTATGTGAAGTCCTTAGCTAAGTTTGCTTTGAAGGCCTCCGATCAGCCAATATGATATGATTTAATCCACTGGACTTGCAAAACATAATCTGTGTATTCTTCTAATAATTCCATTTCATTCTTATTAGTTTTGCAATGTTTTATCGGCCAACAAAAAATAAATTCATGAATAGTCTTGTAAAGATGTTATAATGATACACGCCTGCAAATATATGGTATTGTTTGAAAGAGAGAGAGAGAGAGAGAGAGAGAGAGAGAGAGAGAGAGAGAGAGAGGAGAGAGAGAGAGAGAGAGAGAGGGGGGGGGGGAGGATATTGGTGACACATATGGAAGATATGTGTAGTACATTCATTTACTGCTTACCAGAAAAGAGGAACAATGAGATAATGTTAATTCTCATGCAAAACGAGCTACTCGACCAAAGTCCATGAGAGAGAGAGAGAGAGAGAGAGAGAGAGAGAGAGAGAGAGAGAGAGAGAGAGAGAGAGAGAGAGATAAAAAAAAACATAACTCACAGGTACCATCAATACCGAAAACTATCACTATATAAAAGTAGCAGAGAGGGAGAACAGGAGGGAGGGAGGGAGGGGGCAGGAGTCAGAGGCCAATCGAAATACATTGTTTGGGCATTTGATTGGCTGCGTGTAGTATCAAAATCAATTGACGGTGTTACAAATTATATATATGTAGACTAAGCAGTACATACCTTCAGTGCATAGTGTGATTTTTCATATGTGTAAAAATAAAGTCCCACCGGGACTAACGTTGTTTCCGGTAAAATTGGCACATTTCGTGCTCGGAATTCGTCCTTGTGGGCAAAGAATCCACCCTATTACCACTAACAACAAATGTATGATATACATATCACCATAAAAGTCAGTATTTAGCTAAAATATGTTAATTTTGCATAGACCTACTAATGATGAAATAAGGATGATACCAGTTACAATTCAAAGCAGATGTGGTCAATTGAAAGCGTGAGGTGATATTGACTAACCTCATTGCTGACTTTTACACCTATGAAAACACTAGATTGCTCAATATTGTTTAGACATATGATAAATACCCTTAATTGCGTAAAAAAAATGATTTGATATAAAACACGCTGTTCACGTTTTGTTTGACTAATTATAAAGATGACGAAAAATAAAGATTTTACGTGGTTTTTTACCTATAAAGCATTAATGTTTATCATACAAGCTACCTGTTGTAGGACATAATTCACATAGATTTTTCAGGGATTATCTAGTGATGTTTATTAACTCTTTCGCAACGTTCACTCTAACATCATTTAACTTTTGTTTTTCACAAGGGATGTATATATCGAATTTAAATTTTTTTCAATTTTAAAGAACTATAATACTCTCCCTTGCTCTCTTTACCTGCTGTACTACGTAAATACTGGAATTTTTTTATCGTTTGTCAGATTGTTGTTGTTTTTTCTTCAAATTCATTGTGAGACTTATGCTATGCTATCTGAATTCTAAGTATTAATTTAAAATATCAGATGTTATTTTTTTTACATCCATAGAATATAGAAGTATTTTCCACAGATAAAACTCTTGTTTTATCATTTGCATTGAAATTTCACTCCTAATTCCAAAAAGATTATCTAGCTCAATGATGATTTCATGTCTTCTAGTTCCCCTATTCAATGACTTACCTTCGCTCATTCTACCACTATCATTATATCCACAGAGAAACAATTTCATTGTTCTACTACCAGGACTAGCATCTAGGGCACCATCTGCCAGTTTTCCATTTATTTTCGAAAACTAACTCCTGTTCATATCAACTCTTAGTTGTCTCCCATTGTCAAATATTCACCAGTTTAAAGTGAAAACATAAACTATCCAACGTTCAAATCACGATATATGTATAAGACATGTAACCTGCGATGGGTTACTTTCCCTTTAATTAATTCTTACATATTTTCATCAAAATATTGAACAGACGAAGGCACACAACATTTTCTCAGGCCCATTTCATGAAATAGGATGAATTTCCCTGTTTGATATATAATCTGGATCTTCATAATTTTTTATTCTTTTTTTTTTTTTAACTACACAGCCTCTATAACACGTAATCTAAGCAGATTCCTCACTGCCGTTCTATCAACTTTATGACCATTCTTTATGTGACCAGAAATATGCTACAGGAATTGTTCTTCCTATATCTGTAGTATACGACATTAATCAATTGACTTTATAGTTCCCCATCACCATACTTTTATCTTAACATTTTATTCTTATTTACAACTATAGATATGAAGGCATCGTCGTTCTTAGAGATCTTCAGATAAATTATATTAATTGATAATGTTTTTACCAATTCGACGTTTAAACAGGTTTAATGAAAAGACTATAAACTTAATTATTTCCATTAAAAGTGCAAGCTTAACATGATAAGAACTTTCATCATATAAATATGTTAAGAAAAGGGAGAAGACAAATAATTAATGACTCTCCACGTATGTCCTACAATGTAGTATGTAATATAAGGTATATTCTCGTATTTTTTGACACCCACGCTCTCATATTTTTGCTTTTAAAACACAGGGAGAGAGAGAGAGAGAGAGAGAGAGAGAGAGAGAGAGAGAGAGAGAGAGAGAGAGAGAGAGAGAGAGAGAGAGAGAGAGGAAAGCATTGCCATGGTAGGATTCGTTTCTTGCCTTGTA
>NC_090725.1:45444525-45449525 GCF_036898095.1 Palaemon carinicauda | reverse complement strand
TAGGTGTTTAAATTGAATCATAACCTCTCCCACCCCTTACGCTGATCATTTGTATAGCTACTAAAGTTGAACTTCATAATACCTAGCAAGAGGTCATTGGGCTACAACAGTCTTGAATTAGCACGATCTCAAGTTACATGATTAAGGCATTACTAACGGAATCCTATACGGTACTTAAAATAGGTTTTGATGTTTGGTTCGTGGACATGCTGAAATACTTCCTAACCGTATTGTATCTAATTGATTTACCTGGCCATGGAGTAGTGCAACATGCCTGATGTTAATATTAGTTAGCCATGTGTGTTTAGGACATGCATTCTGGATTTCAGTCATGGTTTTTCTTTGACTTTTTTTTGTGGCAATTTTTTTTTTCTTGCTTTGCGTCACGTCAAAACTGGAAAGAGTAAGTAAGATATCTGAAGCCAATGAGCTGACTAACGATACTGTTAAAATTAAGGATTTGATCTATGTACCATTTGTTCTCCAATATTACAGTAAAATTTTATTTACAGTGCTGTACTGGGTACAAAAGAGTGTTGGATCCTTTGATTCGTAGGCCTGTACTACATTGGATCCCCCACTAGGGTTACAGCGGCTCATTTTGTCTTTGCTCACACATGGACAGAATAGTCTTTTCTACTTCAACAGTGCATCAACACACGGATTCATATGTGGGCACTTTTGATTAACCTAAGCGTCTTTTAGCCTACATTTACGTTGATGTGGCTGGTTACTTGCCTATGTCACAATAACACCGTTAACTGTACACAGTCATCAATCACTCAACTCACCAGCCTGAAGCCATCCCCACGATAAATAGCAAAATCACGCATCCCAGAGCACACTGCTCCCGTCAAGGGTGCCTTTTTCATCACTCAATTATGAACATTATTAGGACATCATATAGGCATCTTCCTTCACCACACAATTGCTTACAACCCCACAGGCGACAGAATGGTTGGAGGTTTTCATCATAACCTCAAACCAGCTTTGTAATCTATCTGGGATGAATACAACAGGTTTCCACAACTCCCAAAATCAGCATGGATGTTTCAGCAGAATAAATTATATATAGTGACCTGTTGGTCATTCATGCAAAAGATTTTCTATTCACCACTTCATCAGATATTCTCCTGCCCCTATGTAACATTGTTGCAAATTTACCACATACTTAAAAGTCCTGACCAAAGCACCACTTACCAGTGCTCCGGGGCAATTTGATTGTGGGTAAGCAATTCACTTCCGCTACCTTAAATTAAGTGTTCACCTCTTGGAGGTAGTCAAGTCTCGTATGAGTATAGAGACTGTTAAAAGAAAACAAGGCATGCAATTTATGTTAAGGTAAAAATTATGTTGGTGGCATCAATATATATTTTTTTTATAATGTTAGTAGATTTACCTAATAAGACCTCATGAAATTCAGTACTATTCAGTCAATATGCGCTGAGAATGTTTCAGAAATCCATCCTTTTACCTTACCAGTTGTAGGTTGAGGTAAAAGGTGTTCTTCATTGATATCGGACAGGAAATCCCGTAGTAGGATATCATTATAGATTCCGTCGAGGAGGGTAACATTGCAATCAATTTCACTGCCATAGTTATCATTGGGAGCCATCCATCCATGCTTTGGACCCTTACAAAAGTAGAAACTTGTTGTTGGAGGCTGAAAAAGTCCTATACTACATTAGTTATAGTCTTCATTATCATAAAGAAATAAGGAAGGGTATACATATGAAGTTTGATCTTATTAGTTTATTAAACTAGTCTTTTATGTAAAAAAAAATGCATACTATATCACTTGGAAAGGCTAACAAAATAAAGAAATACTAATATTTCCAACGTAACCTTTAATAATTCAGAGTAAATATATAAAATTAAGTTCATAATGAAAACAAACCTATGTATACAAAGAATATTTTGTTAGGTTTGACTTATGTACTGAAAAATAACCTAGAAGGTACTGTATATGATCAGAGTATAATAAAATAGCAATAATTTACTATCATTTCCACTATACCCATCAATAATTGACACTAACTTATTGAACATTTTCGTTAGTTTTTGATAGAATTCCCTTTCAATACTGCACCTGGTCTAAAAATCACTAGATATCACTAGGCTCTACTAAGGGAACAACAACTTACTAATATTTCCACATAACAAATAATAAGTCAATAAAAATATATAGCAGCAATGAAGACCCTGTGTTTCTCAATAGTTTGGGTGGATTCACTCTTCTGGGCCCAGCAGTTTCCCTTAGTCTTTGTGGCTCAGACCATCGGTGACTAGCATACTCTCTATAGTTGGGATAAAAATCTTTTGTAGATTATTGAACACATGTAGCGAAGAAATTCAATAATATCCTCTAGAGACACACTAATTTTGATCATATCATTGTAAAACATAATAATTTAAGTATAGTACTATGTTAAGGTTTCAAGTACTTATCATAATAAATGGTGCTTAGGGTGGCAGAGAGAAAGAGCAGTTCTCGTGAGTTGTTTGTTCTAGGACGGTTTAGTTGACACTGACTCAGTTAGCCTTTGTTTACCTAATTTTATATAAACAGTAGCACACTTTAATTGCAGTGCCATGCTACAGGCTAAAAAAAAAATGTAATGTACATGACAATATATCCCACAGAGGCTACATGTCTGCTAAAGGGGTAAAGAACCCAGTTTTGGTTTTGCATAGGAGAATTATTTTTCAAAACATTTAATAGGTCTTCAATCTATTTTTACCTATGTCCAACGGGCAAAATTTACCTATAACAAAAATTAATGTCTTATTTTGAAAACACTTACGGTATAACGGGTGCAATGCTTTCAGGTGAATGATTGATTATTTCATATAAGATTACGACTGTTTGATTTGAAGTTTTAATTTAGCCATTATGAATATCTAGAACGCCCAGGAGCTATCATCATATATTTTACTATGGTGGATATAATATCTAAAAAAAAAAAAAAAAAACCGATGAGTATTTACAATGTTCCTTTTGTTAGAAAACATGAAATAGTTAAACTGAAAAGTCAGGCGTATTTCAATGAATAAATACATATATTCCTACATAAACACATAAACACACACGTATATATATATATATATATATATATTATATATATATGCGTGTGTGTATAAACATTATTTTTCTTGGCTAAAACATAATTTTAGTTACATTTCTTTACCTAAAGTTTCATTTTACTGAATAATGAAGTAAACCTTGTTTTACCAATGTTTATTCTAGTCTTTCATATTGTTTGGTGAATAACAAGTTTCCAAAGATTAGAATGATTGGCCATATTTTTAGTGCGTACACCAAATTAACCTGGTTAGAAAACTACCATAAGAGGTTCCATTAGCTTCGGTAATAGTATCTGACCTTAAAATTCAACATAAAATAATACATGATTTCCTGCAGCATAGTGTGTATTTCTTGGGCGTCCGAACACAACACATCCAAAATCACTGAGCACATCTAGGCGAGAATTGGACGAGGCAGAGAGAGCCATGATCAATATGGCCGCTCCTATGTAAACATAGCCACTGCAAACAGGCGGTCGACACGCGGTCAGACACAACGGCACCAGGAAATGCAGCGACCATAACCCCTTCAGTTCCGCTAGTCCCCCCATTACGAATCATAACATTTCGGAATGGGATAACCGACGCACTCATGATTGGTTCGGTCTCTCTGTTTGGCATCGCTTTGCTCTCGTCTGTTGTCTATGTAAGGTTCGTGGATGACGTCACTGCATGCATTAAGAAGGGATGTATATTTGATTTGCTGGTTGGTTGGTATTCATTATTCATACAAGGCCAGTTTTTATTTCTTATTATTTTTTTCTTTTGCTTTCTTATTCGTCCTGATAGTTTAGTTAACTAGGGTTCCAGGACGCTGAATATTAAAAAGTTCTTAATTCTATAAGAATTAGAATTGCTGTCAAAGGGTATTTCTAAAAAAAAAGAGTAAGAATGTAAATCCAACTCTTTTCATCTATCAAAGCTATAGGTACATAAATACAGAATTCGACAGAATTGCAGTCAGTAATTTTCCATTGTTGTATCTTATTCTCTACAATCGAAATAGATTGCACGATGAGTGATGGGTGATGAAATAATATAAACATTTTAGGTATAACATGCATTAGTTACAATATTCAGCCACCTTCATTTAAATTGTGCGTAATAATGAAAACAGCTAGAAAAAAAAAATCCCAGTGCCACATTTTCCTGAATGTGTGAATACTACTATGTTATAAAAGAGATTTGGGTTAGAACCTCGTACACAAATTGTTGTATATTAGCGGAAATATGATGAATTATTTTGATTGGTACCCTAGTTGTAGTAATGAATATTTGCCGAATATTTGGTTTTAACTTAATCCTCCTTAACAGAATAAATTGTAAGTGTTTTTGTTACTATAAGGATATTCATCAACAGTTTAAAGTTGATATAGCATCATGTATCAGGATTACCACATGAAATAGAAATATTGAATGCAACATGAAAATTTTTCATAATTCGAACAAATATTTACTAACACATCTATGAAATGCAGCAGTAATTGCTTGCTTCTTATTTGTTTTTATTAGCAATCGACATTATTCCACATGCTAACACGTTATCCACTTTGTGGAAATTATCATTTTACATAAATTTGTTTAACAATATCAATATATAAAAGGAACACCATTTCATTGGAGCATTTATATCGTCACAAAATATTAAAGATACATAAACGCACACAGACAACACACACACACACACACACACACATATATATATATATATATATATATATGTATATATATACAGGCACACACACAGACATATATATATATATATATATATATATGTATATATATATGCGCAAAAATCACAGGAAAACGTGATGCTCAAATGCAGAAAAACTACAGGGAAAATGACAATACGAAATATACGATTAAGTCCTGACTAGTTTCGTGATACTTCTTCAGAGGACTGATTTATTGAGAGA
>NC_090725.1:45427025-45434525 GCF_036898095.1 Palaemon carinicauda | reverse complement strand
GAACATGTTATGTCCTGTTGCCTTGAGTTTTTGTATATAAAGAAGATTGTTCCTTAATATATAACTCAGTCATTTCCAATCTGCCTTTGAGTTCACAACTCCTCTCGTGGCCGTCATATTGGTGTGTCCTACGGTATTCTTAGGCGTGTCCTCCGGCATTCATAGGCGTGTCCTACGGCATTCATAGGCAAGTGTGTCCTACGGCATTCATAGGCGTGTCCTATGACCAGTATCACAGCCTTACTCGGCGCCGTCACATTGGTGACCCCGGAGTGACTCGCTCCTCCCGCCTCCCCATCCCACCTACACCTCTCACCGTTACTATGACGCCGTCAACGCATACCTTCTGCAGCAGTACTCGCCGTCGCCAGCCGCCCGTATAGCAACGCCTTTTCAGCTCTCTCAACAACCATTGGGGGACCAAAGGGCTTCGCTCACCCTCGGGAAAATGACCAGTATCACAGCCTTACTCGGCGCCGTCACAATATATATATATATATATATATATATATTTTTGGGCTCAAGCCATGTCGTCCTGATGGAAGTTCCTTAAAAGCAGCTTCCTAGGGTATATTACAACTACAGCGATATTCCCAGAGAATTTACCTTCAGGTACCCAGAATTCTAACTCCTGGAGCGAGTATCCCTAAAAAAAAGACCTTAGGGATATCGTAAATATCAGTGGACGTATTCTTGACACGCCTCATAGCAATCTATACCCCGAATAGAGTTAACACTTCGTAGGGGTAAAATGGCAAGAAAACGAAAACGATAAGAAAGGGGGGAGCCGTTCATAAGGCATCCCTCCTCACCGCTTCGAAAGCGTGCCCTGCGCCGCTCACGGCGCCATCTGTATTCCTTTTTGCGTAGCTCTACGACTCGGTGTATTTTCCCTGTTTACTACCTAATCTTGGAATTTTCTCGTTTATAATGCTTTCTCCAACTTCTTCTGCCTCGGATAAGTTGAGTATTATTTCTTTTATGTATAAATGTAGGCTCTTGGTTAAAATTAAAGTTATTAAAAGAGTTATCTTTGATACAAGAGCTGTTGCCTGCTGGAGGCATCATGGATGCTGTCGCTCGCTAGAATAGGATTTATTTGTTAGCAAGAGCGACGTTCCCAGCCCCCTTTGCGCTTAAATATTAGCTACTTAGCTTATTTAGGAATTCTGTTATGATGCGATAGTAATGTGCCTGGCGAAATTACCAAGGCTACCAACACTAGTCTTCGTAGGCTAGTTGTTGGCCTATGTACTTCCTGCATGATAATTAGTCTTCCAAATGTGAATTTATTGCTTTAAGCGTTAGGCAACGTTATACATATTAGTCCTTTTCGAGTACCTTCCAAGATAGTATTGATATGAGTTTCGGTGAATTAGGTAATCGATTCTCTTAGTGCCTAGGCTAGGTTGTCTTAGGTCATTATAATATTATCTGTTCCCTGTTTGCTCCCTTCTCTTAGGGGAAGGGGCAAACCCTTTCCCTCTGTTTAAGCCTTAGGCTTAACTCTAGTGGTTTATTTGAATTAATCTTCAAATATATCTATGCTGGGGTAGTACTGTACCTTCCCGTTCCAATAGTATTGGTTCAGAGGGTGACAGTACAACAGTGTTTAGTCTGAGCCCGGTTTGTCTGGCATGGGGCAGAGTCTCCCTTGCCGATTGACTCGGGCACTAAGGGTTCCCCCCTTAGTCCACCTTGTTGGGTTCCAGTAGTGATCCCTTTACTCGGTGACTCATCAGACTGTCCTTGCCGTTCCGGTCTCGGGATATGTTCCCTTTTCTGGAAAGGCAATTCCTTCCTTGCCGTGGTTCGTGGGAGGCAGCCAGTAGTGCCGGCCTCCCTCTCGGGTCTTTCTCTACTGAGATGAACTGTCTTAGTTTGGAATGACCCTTAACCAAGGTAAGGTTGGATAGGACCCTCTGTCCTTCCCTTCTCTTTTTCCGTTCATTGTGTCAGTCGTCTTCATCCTTGCCTAGCCTAGGTTGGGATGAGGAACTGACGTGGTCTCCTGTCGGCCGGCAAAGTGTGCCGACCGGCAGAGACCATTACTGTGAGTGCTGCCCGGTCCTTTCTTGGTCCCTCTATCGCTGCCGTCTGAAAATTCAGTAAGCAGCGGTTAGGAAGCTTGACGTAGTGTCTTCCCCTTCCTTTCGGCACTCTTTCGGGTGCCGGGCTCAGAGACTTATAGTCTCTTAACCCGGCACTCACTCTTTTGTCTTAGTATGTGTTGTCCTTGCCGGCTGCCGGCCTACAGGCCGGCTGTCGGTGGGGAGGGGTGTTCTCCAGTTCTCTTGCTGTCGGTCGGCGTTGGGTGTATACCTTTGCCGGCCGGTCTATTGCTCATCTGCCGGCCACTACAAGTGGGGCCGGCAGCCGAGTGCTGCCTGGTGTGTGGGGGGCTAGCCGGCAGGGTTTGTTTACTGCTGCCGGCCGGCCCGCGACACTGCCCAGTCAGCCGGCCACTAAGTATGATGGCCGGCAACTCTGTGCAAACCGGGTGGCTACGGTCTGGCAACCACTGCCGGCCGGTTCAGGCATGGGTTCTGGAGTTCTCCCCAATAAAGGTGATCTGAGGTTGTGTACTTGAGATCTGCCTTTCCAAAACAAGGGGGGGGGGTGCTGAGCGGCAGTAGCCGGCTGGCATACCACCCTCAGGTACTGTATCAGTCCTCTCTTGGTGGTATATTCAACCAAAGGAGTTCATGATGTAGTAGGTTACAACACTGTCTTTTCTATCTTACTTGTGTTACTGGTATAATCACCTGGTGTCGCCTTACAAGGATAAAAGATAATTCTTTTATTCCTGGCCGAATGGTATTATTTTACCTTAGGTGTGAGCTACACCTAATTTCCTTTGGAAATACGTTCTCTGGTTATTCTAGTAAAGACTAACTATGTGACTTGGCCGGTGGGCTTCCACAGGTGTTTGTGTGGGTTTCACAAGTAGGTGTCTTTCCCTTATTCTTTTGTTGAATACTCATTTGTTACATGTGAATTAAAAATTCACTTGATATTCATGGAAATTTTTCTTCTTTTACAGGAGGAGCATCCGAAGTGTGATAGTGTCTTCTGCAATGTCCGCAGTAAGAACTTTTGCGGACATACCTCGTGTAGGAGGCACGCAGCTTGTGCAGCCTCCAATGATGAACATCGTTACTGGGATCCGCAGGTATGTGCTGTATGTACTAACCTGCTATCAGAGGCTTTTGAATCCCCTAGGTCGGCGGAGTCAAGAGATGCAGCGAGGGAGAGGCTTCGTGTTTGGGTAAGGGGTTTTCAGAAAAACACCACTGGACCTTATCTTCCTAACGAGAAGATGAGGGCATACCTTTTCCCCAAGGCTTCCCCTGATGCTGTTGTTCCCCAGCCTCGGCCGGAGATCCCTCTGATCCAGATCCCAGTGGAGGAGGATGTCGCTGACGCCTTGCAGGACATCCAGTTGGACGACAAGATGTCCGACTTGTCTGATCGTGCGGAGCAGGATCTCCTCGCAGAGGGCGAGGAGCAAGATCGAGATCCTATTGCTGTGGAGGAAGAGGTTCCCGTTTCATCAGACGTGCCGGTTCAGGTCCCTGAACCTATCCCCTCTACCTCGTCCGCTCTTCCAGCAGAGCTTGGACAGGCTCTCTCTTCCATCGTTGGTATGATCCAACAGATGCAGAAGGAGAATAATCAGAAGGCCGCTACTGTGGAGCTCCAGATGCAGAAGATCACAGCATCACGTGGACCTCCAAAGAAGCTCAACGTTAAGGACCTTCCTCTGTGCTCGGATGCCAACCCGTGGAGATATGCCGAGCACATGCCGATGACGATTGGGAAGATCGTCATGTCGGAGAAACTGGGTTCAGTTCCCCTTGAGGAGGTGGAATTCTGGCCCAGTAGAGGGGCCTACCCGGACTGCTATGTCCGTTTGAAGAAGGAGCCGGCTTCGAAGGAGGAGACGGAACCAAAGGAAGTGATTATCCTAGATCACTCCAAAGCTCAAGCCACCTTGACAGCTGCTTTAAAGGAGAGGGGGTTCTCAAACTCGAAGGTTGCCGCCTTGAGCAAGAAACACCCCTCCTTTGTATCCTCCCCAGCTAGGGCCTTCCCCTTTATGCAAAAGGGGTTTGCGGCCGTCATCAAGGCAGTTGAAGCTGGCAAGCCGTGCCCGTCCTTGGAGGAATGTAAACCTCTATCGCTGGCATTGCCAATGGATAACAAGGACTGGAAGGAGGTGCACCTTACTTTCTCGGTTGGGAAGTTAGACGCCGACATTGCAGGTCAGCAGTTCGGCGAAAACCTTCCCAAGTTGTCGGAATTCCTTCTTCGGAGGGAATTGGACACAAAGGAGCGCCTGGCAGCCTCGATGTCTCTCCAGACCAACATGGAGACGATGGCTAGCGACCCCAAGATGCCAGAGATGTTCATGGTTATGGCCAAAATCCATCTGGCCACAGTAACCAAGGACCTCTATTGCTTTGTGAAAGCAAGGAGAGCCTGTAGGGAGTTTGTGTTTGCCTCGGCCACAGTGAGGCACGAACCCAAGAGGCTCATTTCATCTAACATCTGGGGTAAGGATCTCTTTCCCAAGGACGTGGTCAAAGAGATCGTGGACAAGGCCGCCACTGAGAACCGCAATCTTCTCCTGAAGTGGGGCCTGTCCCTTAAGAGGAAGTCTTCTCCGGATGAGGGCCCTCAGCCGAAAGGAAAGGCGAAGAAGTCAAGGTTTTCCTCCCGTCCAGCCAAGTCCTTCAAACAGCAAAGACCACAGCAGCAACAGCCAGCTTTGCCTCCGGTTCCACAACTGGTAGCCCAGACCCCGACCACCTTCCAATGGGTTCCCCAAGCAATGTCATCAGCTTCCCCTGCATTCAATCCCGTGTTCGAGGGACAGTCGACCACGTTTCGTGCAAGACCCAGAGGAGCAGCTAGAGGGTCATCAAGACGCCCCTCTAGGGGACGAGGATTCAGAGGTGGTCGCGGCCAGGGAGGCAAGACTGCAGGACAGTCAAAGTGAAGTGTCGCCGGTAGGTGGGAGACTTCAGTATTTCCGGGATCGCTGGACCTTCGATCCCTGGGCCCACAGCCTTCTCAAAAATGGACTGGGTTGGAGTTGGTACAGTACTCCGCCCCTGTGCCCTCAATTTTTCCAACACTCCACCCCCGTTTTGGAGGAGTACATCCAAGATCTGTTGGAGAAAAAGGTGATCAGGAGGGTAAAGTCCATCAAGTTCCAAGGGAGGCTGTTTTGTGTTCCCAAGAAAGACTCGGGGAAACTCAGAGTCATTCTGGACTTGTCACCACTCAACAAGTTCATAGTGAACCACAAGTTCAAAATGCTAACGTTACAACACATAAGGGCCTTACTGCCCAAGAGGGCATATACCGTCTCCATCGACTTGTCAGACGCATATTGGCACGTTCCAATAAGTCGTCGTCTCTCCCCCTACCTAGGATTCAAGCTACAACAAAAACTTTACGCTTTCAGGGCGATGCCCTTCGGACTAAACATAGCCCCAAGGATCTTTACGAAGCTTGCGAGCGCAGCTCTCAAACAGTTACGCCTAAAAGGGTTCCAGGTAGTAGCCTACCTGGACGATTGGTTGGTGTGGGCAGCATCCAGAGCAGAATGCTTGCAAGCTTCCCTACAAGTGATTCAGTTCCTGGAATATCTAGGCTTCATGATCAACAGAAAGAAGTCTCGTCTTTCTCCAGCTCAGAGGTTCCAGTGGTTGGGAATTCACTGGGATCTAGTGTCACACCGTCTTTCCATCCCGATGTCAAAGAGGAAGGAAATAGCAGGGTCTGTCAGGAGACTTCTAGGTTCCGAGAGGATATCAAGACGCGAACAAGAGAGGGTTTTGGGCTCTCTTCAGTTTGCATCAGTAACAGACCCTGTGCTAAGAGCACAGCTAAAAGATGCAGCGGGAGTATGGAGAACCTTTGCATCGAAAGAGCGAAGGGACGTAAAGAGACCGGTCCCACTTCGGCTACGTTCTCTTCTCAGACCGTGGTCTCAAGCCAGTCGTCTAAAGAGGTCTCTACCTCTTCAGCCACCCCCCCCTTCAGTGACAATCCACACAGACGCCTCAAAGGTAGGGTGGGGGGGTCACTCCCATCGGAAAAAAGTGCAAGGAATCTGGTCCAAGCTATTTGGGACCTTTCACATAAACTTTCTAGAAGCTATGGCAGTACTTCTGACCCTGAAGAAAGTATCCCCACGTCACTCGATCCACGTAAGGTTGGTACTGGACAGCGAGGTGGTTGTGAAATGTCTGAATCGGCGGGGATCGAGATCCCCACCTCTCAACCAGGTGATGTTAGCCATATTCCGACTGGCGGAGAAGAAGAAGTGGCACCTGTCAGCAGTTCACCTTCAAGGAGTCCGGAATGTGACCGCGGACGCTCTATCCAGGATAACACCGATAGAGACAGAATGGTCCCTAGACGCAGGATCATTCTCTTTCATCTTGAGTCAAGTCCCAGAACTGCAGATAGACCTCTTCGCGACGAAGGACAACAAGAAGCTGCCGAAATATGTGTCCCCATATGTGGACCCCGCGGCAGAAGCAATAGATGCGATGTCCCTCGATTGGAACAGATGGTCCAGGATCTACCTGTTTCCCCCTCACAATCTGATGTTGAGGGTCCTCAACAAACTGAGATCCTTCAAGGGAGTAGCAGCAATAGTGGCCCACAAGTGGCCGAACAGTGTATGGTTCCCTCTGGCTCTGGAACTACGACTGAAGTTCCTACCGCTCCCGGACCCAGTTCTGTCCCAGCAAGTCCAGAAGTCGACTGTCTTCGCTTCATTACAGAAGACCCGAACCCTGCAGCTCATGATTTTCTCTCCCTAGCGGTGAAGAAACGGTTCGGAATCTCGAAAGATAGTATCGACTTCCTGGAAGAATACAAGTGTAAGTCTACTAGGAGGCAGTACGAATCTGCATGGAAGAAATGGGTAGCCTTTGTCAAAGATAAGAACCCGCACGAGATCTCTACGGAGTTCTGCCTATCCTTCTTCATTCACCTCCACGAACAGGGGCTGGCGGCGAACACAATTTCTACATGTAAGTCAGCTCTAACAAGACCCATTCTATATGCCTTCCAGGTAGACCTCGCTAACGAAATGTTTAATAAGATCCCTAAGGCCTGTGCTAGGCTTAGACCATCAGCTCCTCCAAAGCCTATTTCATGGTCATTAGACAAAGTCCTTCATTTTGCCTCATTACTAGATAATGAGGAATGTGCATTGAAGGACCTGACTCAAAAAGTGATCTTCCTTTTTGCCCTTGCTTCTGGGGCCAGAGTTAGTGAGATTGTGGCCCTCTCGAGAGAGGAGGGCCGAGTTCAGTTCCTGGATGGGGGAGAACTGAACCTGTTTCCGGACCCTACGTTTCTCGCTAAGAACGAGTTGCCCACCAACAGGTGGGGTCCCTGGAGAATCTGCCCTCTGAAAGAAGATGCATCTCTATGTCCCGTAGAATGCCTTAAGGTCTATCTTCGTAGAACTTC
>NC_090725.1:45420579-45426525 GCF_036898095.1 Palaemon carinicauda | reverse complement strand
ATCTAGGGTTGCCAAAACCACCTTGCTCAAGGAATGGTACTCACAATTAGGATTTTTGGGGTTCTTGAAGTCTAGATTGAGCAGTTCAGGTGACTATAGGATTTCAGAAACAAAAGTTTATAAAGTTCGCCCATATAGTCCACACATTTTATAATACATTAAACGATATATGTTCCTAAACACATTGAAAAATTAGTTTGCTAACATATTTAGAAAATAAAACAATAATAAAACTATTGATAGTTTTTATCACACTCAGTAAGCAACTAGGTTATAAAGAAAATAACAACACTATGAACATAATGATACTGACGAAATCCTGTACCCTTAACTCTGACAACAGTAAAATAAAATGTTTGATAAAAACTTGTTTTAATTGTTTGAACCAGCATACCATGAAAGGGAGTGTAACCTGCAGTGTAGAAATTTCAACTTAACGGACCAAATATGATGGTTTTGAAAATGAAGGACATTTATAAACATAAAAAAATATAGAAAAAATATGTCTTAAAAGAAAGATAACCTTGGCCCCTGTTTGAAACCTACCCCGCATAGTGATTGGGGAGAAAAAGATTAAGGGCTAAGTACAGAGTAGAGTATCTGAATGTACCTTAAAGTGAGTATACTTTAACCTAGTACTTTTGAGGTCTTTTTCAATATACAAGAACGACTGATTGGATTTGGGAAAGTCCTCCCACTAAAATATGTTTAGCATAGATAGGACTGTCAACGTTAGTGCTAATAACCATTGATCACTTTGGGTAGGTATTGGTTTATGCTCTGTGTTGTGGTATGTGTAAGCAATGCAATTATGTTATTCAAGCTCTCTATAAAAGAATCATTAGAAATAAAATGTATACTTCAACTCTCTCTAGATAATATATCAATGGTGGCTGGTCCCTTAACCAACAATGCCGTTGCGTAAAATCCTTCCTAATTGATTTTATCATACACACTAACACACATACACACATATATGTGAGAGTGCGTGTGTATATTTGTTTGTCTTTGTAATTTTACTGGGTCTGGTTATCGGATATGCCAAGAAATATCAGAGTTAGGATTTTTTATTCTTATTGGTCATAAATTAATAAATACAAGTTGTCAAATGAGATTTCTCTACATATGACCTTCAATTCCACAGATACTCCTCCTCTGGGAGCGCACTAGTCAATCAATCGAACAATTATCATTTATACCGGAAATTTGTCTCTTCTAGGATCTCTAAATGACCTCTCCTACCTCTGACCAAATCTCTGGAAACATTAAATTAATGTATTGATGATGGATTTTTTTTTTGGTCATATAATATTGGCCAAAATAATTAGTTCTTATTTATTTATACGAATTAATAATTATATATTCTATATTGATAACCAAATGAATTAAAAAAAAAATCCCTTCTTAAATGGATATGTTTTATTCATTAAAATAAATCGTTCTTATCTTCTTAAATATGTAAATGTTTGGAAAATAGTTAGGAAAATTAAGAATGTATATCGATTTTGTTAGTCCTCGAAATATAATTTCTTATAAAATAAAATGGCCTCTATTGATATGATAAAAGTAAGTAAAAAATGTATTTAACTATATAAGTAAGGTTTGTTACTGTGAATTTTCATAAATGATAAAGCATATTCATTTTTATTTCCTCATTATAACAGTAAAGTTATATTGTTATCATAGCTTTAATTCCTTAATATCTATCACATGATTTATATTTAATTGTTATATATCAGTTACCATATATCTATACTATCCAATAATCCATATTTTTAGCTAATTTTGTTTACCTGTATTTCAAGTACAATAAGACATAAATTTTATTTGACGCTGTTTCTTTTAGAATTTAGCAAAAGTTACACTGCACATTCAATTTGATAGTTTTCCATAAGTTATTTATTATGGCGATATATCTGAAACCTTCGATTATGTGAAAAAGACCCAATATACTAATAAAAACTCAAAATTATTGATATTTGATAGGATCTGGCATCTAAAATTTTCCACTGCACTTTGAGTTCAGGAAAACTTGATAAAATATTAGCTTTATGCTGACCAAAATTCATTTGTAAATATCTCTCAATTCCAAAATTTTCAAATGCTAATAATGATTATTGGAGGGTGTTTATAAGAGAATGAGATGATAATACAATAATAATAAAAATAAATAACCTTATTCTTTGTATAGATGTATTTAAAGAAAAAGAATCGAAATAAAAAGTCTTAGGTGACCCATAATCTTTTATTATTATTATTATTATTATTATTATTATATAGTAGTAGTAGTAGTAGTATTATTATTATTATTATTATTATAGTATCGTAGTATTATTGTTAGTATTATCATTATTATTTTTAATATTATTATTATTATTATTATTATTATTATTGTTATTATTATTATTATTATAATTATCATTATTATTCATAAGAAAAAATAAAATGACTATTATGATGATGTGTCTTAGCTAATGAATATGATGAAAAGGGAAAATATATTTCATCATAATTAAATCGATTTTCATGAAGTTTCTTAAACAGGCATTTTGAAAGGATTAAAAGACACCGAATTAAAAATTTGAAATATAAATTAATCATATTTATTTGACAAACTCTAAATTATGGCAATAACCCTGACTCAACTTTATGAGAACCTTATATGATTAACTGTCTACTAGTATGTATTTTGATAATTTTCCTAGCAATACTTGATATTCTGAGGAAATAATTGCCTAGAGATTATTTAAAAAAAAAGTAGTATGAAATACAGTAGAATTCTCATTTTAGGATTATAAAAGAGATACTGTATTATAACCCCAAATTATTGATTATGAAACATAATTCTATTAGGTCGTTAATCCTTTATAAGTGTGCAAAAAGGTTCCATTGGAAAAGGTTTATATGAGTGAATCTTTTTGTGGTGCACCAAACGCAGTTCTGAAATAAGAAAAAAAATATTTGAATCTAAGGACTAAGACTACTGTTATTTATTCACCTGCGTAATATGCATGGGATTCTGCACATGTGTGAACGCTGAGCCTTCAAAATGTGTAGAGAGAGAGAGAGAGAGAGAGAGAGAGAGAGAGAGAGAGAGAGAGAATAGAGAGGATAACAAAAAATAAGAAGTATGCCGCTGCCTGAATATCCTACAATAATCTCACAGGATTCCAAAAGACAGTTATTGCCCATATAACAACAGTCTCGATGATCCGTGTTTAACAATAAATACAAACAGAAAATACCTGGAACTTATAGAGGAACTGACAATCTATTGTACTCTTTTATGCTAGAAGTGTAAAAATATATTTGGAAAAAAAAAATACGTTTTTAGAAAGTTTTCTGAAAGTTTCTTTATCAACACTGAAAACTAATTATTGGCTGATGGTCGTCTTTTTATGCCATAACATATAGTATGGCATAATAAGTCCAAGAGAGACAAGAGTTGGAAATCCTAATGATATTGGAAATACAACTGGATATCATATAGATATTGTAGGCTTAACTAATATTCAGAGACTTATTGTAAAGAAAACACAGTGATATCTAAGTCTTCATCGAATTCGTGGATTATCATAACAATGACTATTGAGCGCAGGTGTCGCCCCTTTTTTGTTTTTATCTATATCTGGTCTGGACATTGAATAAAGAGTTTACATGAAACGCTGCCAGTTAAGAATAGAAGACAATTGAAACAACTCTGACATTCAGTCACCGATTTTGATGCACCAAGAGCGGTTGACTTTATTTCTAAAATAATTGATATAAAATTGTTATACTATTATTATGAACATTATAGTTGGAAATTCTAATATAACAGCTCCTTCTCTTATAATCAATTAAGAGTTACTCGATGCAACTGGTGGAGTAGAGTAGTTATGATATACTAGACGCCTATAAGTTTATCATATAGTGAAAGTCGCTGAAGCATGGCAAACCGTTAATAATAGATGCTATAATTATTATTATTATTATTATTATTATTATTATTATTATTATTATTATTATTATTATTATTATTATTATTATTATTATTCGGTAGTACACCCCTCTTTAAGGCATGTTTCATTAAAGGAGATCAATGCCTCAGTACTACTTATTTTATGTTGAGCTTTTGTATTGCTCGTCTATTTTCTTTTCCTCGTACAACATTCCAACAGTAACTGTGCTATGTTGGTCATCAGTAGATGGGGGCAAAATACATACAACTATTCTATAGTTTGAAGAAAAGTAAACACTTTTATGTTAGTACAATAAAGTTCCACTGTTTAGTGTTACAAGAGGGTGTCTGGAATCTCTTGTCATCGTCAGGCAATATCTGGCTGAAAAGATATAGTGATGACTATATTTATATGGTCTGGTTCTCCTGTCTTGATGGACGTTGGTCACTGAGTTGTGCTTGTAGACAAAAAACTTATCTGGTCGCGTACGGAGGTGCTCTCCCATTGTCTGACGAGCTTGCTACAAGGAGTTCCGTCACAGTCAGAATGCTACTCAGCTCACGTTCGTCAAAGTTGTTTGGAGTCATCATTTGCTGATTGCTCAAGGAGCTGCATGAAGAATGCTCAGAGTCTGACAAGCTGCTTAGTGGCTCAGAGTCTAGATCTAGGAAGTTCCATGATGCTCACTGATTGACTGAACTGCTAAACAGCAGTCTCAGTCACAGGCAAGTTACCGGGCCAATGGTTGTCGCCGTCATTATCAATGTTTCCAGGAGGGGAGGAGATACATCTCTTTGTCGTGGTGAGGTTTGGTCGTTCTTGTCGAATGAGAAGGGCCTCAATGATCCTAAGTTTTCTACCATCCAGGGCACTGCCGATGATGGTTGGAATAGATAACCTTGGATTTTTTCAGAAAGTCCTACACAGGAAGGGTGAGGTTATTGTTAATAATGAGTGATCTTATCATCATCATTGTACGATCATGATGCTGTTCTTGATAATGTCTCTCTTGGCCTTTTCATCCCATTGGGACTGGTTTTGCATTATGTCTCCATGGTATAAGTCAACTCTAAAATGCATGCTCTCGTTTCTGGGCTTGGACTTATACAAGTTGTCAATGGCATATTTGACTTATTTATCGACCTGGAGTAAACGTTGTTCACGAAGACCTGGGTAATTTTATCTAGCTCCTCATGCATCCCCATCCAATAAGAACAACGGGAGAGGGCCCAACGAATGTAGGCTCTGATGATGGAGGTCTTTTACCTAGTGAGACATTCACTATCACCTTTGATGCAAAGGCCTAAGTTCATAGGCTTGGTGTAAATAGAGGTGTCAAACAACGGTCAGCAGTCGAGACCAAGAGTTCCAGGAGGGAAATTCAAAAGGAACTGTAGTCCCCAAAGGTCCTATAAAGTAAATCATTACATTCCCTATTGGGGGCTTTTGAAAACGTGCTGTCAATGTAGTGGGTCTGTACTGCATATACGGGTCATTTATATGTGCAAAAACACGCCTCCTTGACGAGCCCCATGAAGAAATTTGTGAAAAGTATGGCCAGAGGGAAGCCCATCTTTAAACAACCCTTCTGAATGTACATATAATCAAAATAAGTGGAGAAAGTGGCCTTCTAAGTACATATTTCCAGGAGGGTGAAGAGATCATGCCCTACGATGTTGAGATGAGAGGCTAAATTGACTATAATAAAAGCTGGGTGGTCTCATCTACAGGAACGTTTGTGAAGTGACTACAATTCAAGATTACCAATAAATCCTTTACTGAAATGTCATTAAATGTTGGTCAGAACTCCATGAAGATGCCACGCTGTATTTGTCAGTTATATAAGGGTTCAAAAGAGTTTTAAGTCTCTTGGCTGGTTAGTAGGTCTGCGCTGGGCACTGGCTCATGTTAGGGCGAAAGGGGTTACCAGCCTTATGGGTCTTCACATTCTCTTGGAGATAAACCAAAATAGAATCAATAATATTGGCTGGAAATCGATGACATT